>NC_092577.1:32726897-32999397 GCF_037975245.1 Apostichopus japonicus
ACTGCGACCGCCCATATCAGCATGTTCACTACACAAATGTAACCCATAGATACTAGTCCCGTTCACTTGTTTGACCCAATTTCAAGGAAGAAACGTCTGAAAACACCTGTTTATTCCTTGCAATGGAAGGAAATGACACAATTTCACCAGCTACATCGGTAATACCGAACTATTCAAGAGAATTGACCTAACACAGGCTAGTCACGAAAGTAAGTCCTAAGCCTAACGATCGTAAACAAAACAGAGAGATTTGATTGGCGCATGATCTGTTGGGCGGGCCTTGCAAACTTGGACTGAAGTTTGTAGAATCTGCAGACTCGTTAACAAATTTGGCGAATTTTATTCAGCTCAAAATGTTTAACGGCAGATATCTCAACAAAAATAATGATTATTAAATATAAAAATTCCATATATAGAACGGTGTTATCTTCACTGAGCTTTTAGGGCAGTAAGCTGGAAAGGTCGAAGTTAAAATTTTTGCAAACACACATTTAAGACTTTAGAGAACTTTTTATAGAGGAGTGCGTTTCATAAAGGTCAACGTTGACTCTTTTCGAACTATATGTATACCTAAGAAATGAATTATTTTATTTTGTGTTTTCTGTGTTAAATTGGTCTGTCCTGTAGTATCGTTGGCAGGAAAGGTCGCCTAACATTGCCTGTGTCATTGATCCAATTCAATAATTCATGAAAATAACTTCAGGGGCGAGAGATACAGACAGTGTGTTCTTATTTATTTATGTTTTTATTATTTTATTTATGCAACAGTTTAAAAATTGAGTTGTATCCTGCCAACGTATACCGTAGGATATCTTCCTTGTTTTCTTTAATTTCCTGAATTTTCTTGAAAATAAAAAAAACATAAAAAGAGACAGATATATTTCACGAAGAACCCCCCAAAACAGCTAAGTAAAATTTTATTCCATTTGGGAGATATCAAAGATTAATTGCTTCCTTCACGCACAAATCTGACGACTTGATCAAGTCGAAATATGACATCACCGGGCTTGAACATGCATGTTTTTCAATGTCCTATGTTTATCCTAATATCATTTTATTACTATGTTTATTTCTTGTCAGTTGATGGGGTTTTGCAAAAGCTGAATCTAAAATATTGAAACCTCTTGACATGACCTTATGATGGTATTAGTTTTCAGTGTTTAGGTAATTGTCAACATTTTACCTTCAAAATGTAAACGAAGAAAATATAAATGATTTCAGATCTTATAGTGACCATATGATATCAAATATTAACAAAATGACAGCTCTAAAATATGATACTTAATGAAGGATATCTCTCAAACGGAAGAAGATATTTCGTTGCTGGTTGGTACAATCGTTCTTAACAAAGTTCGAGGCGAGAGAAAGTCGGCTGGAATTTGAACCTCTGAATGTTCCGCCATGAGCATATTACGTAACAACCCCATGATTCCATATGCACTATTAATAAGTAGCTCTTTATATTCCTCAATGTTGAATGGTTTTGAATATTAATTTTAAAAGCAAAGACATTTTAGGCCAAGCCTAAAAATTGGATTTTTTTCATTTCATTACTGGAGTTTTTTTGTTTTTTTTGTTTTTTTGGGTCCATCTCGTTTATGCAAATTTACCGAAATCTTACATTGAAGTTCAATGCATTATAACTAATTACTTAGAAAAGAAGGATTGATATTTTCACAAAAAGACACAGAAATGGGACTTGAATCAGTGCATGACCTTTGGAATATTTTAGATATGTCCCAGAACAACTGAACTATATCTAACACTGTAAAGCTTGGCGCCGTCCACTCATAAATCATTCATAGTTCCTTTGCAAGAGGCGCTATATAGTAAGAGGGTTTATCAGCCTTGAATTGTATCATATTGATGTCACTGGGTTCAGTTCTCATAATTCGCCCCAAATTGCTTCTTTATTATCTTTCCATCCTTCTATTACAATTTTCCGGCCATTGTTTTGTTTAAAATTTGCTAGCATTTGCTAAATGTTCATACTTGTTTGAGTTAATAAGTATTACTACGTGTTTAGTGATTTATTGAACGAAATCGACACTTTGCGGTAAACAAATCCCCAATTAAAAGCAAACAATGTGTAAATGGTGATTTATTTTAGAGGGAGAGAGAATATTATGTTGGTACTGCCAGGACGAAAACCAATGTCAATGAATATTATCCATGGGTTAGAATGTAAGACAAATAAGACACTGGCAGTGAACTACGGTACATATAAAGTTAGTTTGTCTGGAAATAAAATCATTTTAACTGCGAAGCTTTCCATTTGAAATCGGATATGAGAGCAAGTGAACTGCTCTGCAAGATATGATCGCCTCGTCTGAATGGTTTTATTCTCCAAGTTCAGGTAACTGTTTCAGGTTATTAATGTAACCTCAGATTGTCCATAGTAAGGATGTACCTGGGTCTGTTGTATCATTGTTTCAAACAGCTTTTCAGCTAGGACAGTTGCTTACTTAATTATATCAGCAGGGGAATAGTTCCTTCGTTCAGTATAGGTTTATTGGGGGCAGTAGGTTTAGTTGTTTCATTGTTTCATATATCCCTATATAGGGTTATATATATATATATATATATATATATATATATATATATATATATATATATATATATATATATATATATATATATATATTTATATATATATATGTTATTATTATTATAAATAATTATGATACTACTACTACTACTACTTCTACTACTACTACTACAACTACTACTACTAATAACAATAACAACAATAATAATAATAATAATAATAATAATAATAATAATAATAATAATAATAATCATAATCATAATCATAATAATAATAATAATAATAATAATAATAATAATAACAATAATACCAATAACAACAACAATAATAATAATAATAACAACAATAATAACAACAACAACAATAATAATAATAATAATAATAATAATAATAATAATAATAAAAGCAAAAGTAGCCTATATTATCACGGTCGGAAACTAAAGAAAAGAACCTTGAAGGTTCTAGCAGCAATTCGTAGCAAATTTAAGAGCAAGAAAGTATGACAACATTTAAAAGAAATAACAAAAACGTTGATAAGTTTGAATTGTCCCTTTAAATCTCTGAAAACATTTAGCTATCCCCTGATGAGGACGAGACGCAAAGACGCCATTATGTTTGTATTAGTGACTGGCGACAAATTAATCATAGATTTAGTAAAGTAAGTTAACGATAATTTTAACAGACAACGCCGCAATCGAAGCCTAATCACTAAAATAATCATCTAGGAAAAGTAATTCATTGATAAACAAGAACTAATTTTAAACACATTATTCATTCTTTCACACTCGATACTAATGACATTACTGAGGAATAAATCACCCATTTCTTATATGATTAATGTATATGTGTTAGTATGTTCAGAGAGTCCTAATACAAACAATGTTTTATTTATTAAAGTTAAACCAACTTTTTTCTTTAATACGACTGTTTGCGTCATTTATTTGCTGACAGCTTCGAAAAAACTTGTCGAGATTTATTCAAAGAAGACCGGAGTTGGTCAAGCTAAGACATCCCCTACGAAACATTTAGTCACCGAATGACTATTAATTAGCAAGAAATCCATCATTCTATAGTAAATATTTTGTCACCCAGATATTTAAGTTACAAAAAAAGGCCTTCCTTAGTGACGAACACAAGGGAAAGAGCCCCCCCCCCCCAAAAAAAAAAAAAAAAAAAAATCGGAATATTTCGTAATTTTACCATCGACCAGTAGTGTCTAGGCACCGACCAAGTTAGGTCTTGGTAAAATCTAACGTAACGCAAAATAGAATTATCCGTCTATCCACGCATGCGCAGATCCAGAGGGTGTACACTCGCGCCCCTTCGCAACCCCACGCAACAAATTAAAAATGGTTATTAGCACAAACCTAACGTGTATACCTAATTATATAGACGTAGTTTGTAGCCTCAATATGCCTCAGAAATCCTTAACGTCTAAACTATTATTTTAAGACCCCTACATCTTCCTACATTGGAGTCGGCTTCAACGACTCTCACGACCACACTCCTCCTATTTAAAATCCGGGAGCCACCCATGTCACGTTTATTGTAATAGCTCATTACTGGCTGTGAAAGATGAGAGCATATGAATGTAAACTATAAGTCTTAACTGCATCGCGAAGAACATAAAGTGTTCCCTATTCAACTTCTCTAGGCATTCTTTTAAACAAGTGCATTGGACAATCCTTAAAGACAGCTATACAATGTACTAAATGAATGTAAACGTTTAACAAATTACTATCACAACCTAGAGTCTACCTTACACATATCTCCCGCAATCCCCCTCCCCTTCCCTTCCCTAAACACACACTAACACCCCTCGCTTCACTCCATTCTCATAAACAAAATCGTCTAAGGTTTCACATTTCAAAAGTTTACTTTCAATAAATTAATCATTGTTTACAATTTAGCAGATCTTTCGTTCTTTGATTTTTCTGAGGAAATAAATTATTTTCACAATCACACATTTCACATAATGAATAATTTACGTCAGTTCTCCGGATCTCTCAAAATTTGTAGTCCAAAATCATAATTTATTGACATAAACATTTCAAGTTGTAGTAGAAAACACTATAAATCTATACTCTGTACAAAGCTGAAGGCAAACATGTCATTTACTTTTTCCATACGCAATTAATTTCTAAACCGTTTCGAAAATGCACCATAATAAAATACTTGGCAAAATGCTGTTATATGTTTTGTTGTGCTTTGTCACGTAGGTTCTACCGAACCTCAAATAAGACTATAGTAATATTCTGGCATATACGGCGTTCCATGCGGGCATATCACGTATTCCCTTTGTAAAATTTACCTTTGCAATATTTCATCATATAATTAAGACAAATTCATTTTTTCTCTCTTCCAGAGACCCCGCAGTTTTAATCAGACGGCAATTTTGCCTTACTTATTCATAGCAATACAACGTTCCGCCCGATCCTTGTATGCATAAAGTATTAAGAAACGCTATTGATATACAATTGTTAAAGAAGTATTGTTACGAAGATGTACTGCTAACGTAGGGGTGATGGGAGTTGACGGTGCATATTCGGAAGGGTTGATTGTAGTACAGTGATCCACTACGTAGGTTAAGAATCTTTTCCAGAGGGCAAAGGTTCTTTCGAAAATATATTTTGGTCAAATGCAACTTTTTGTCAAGGTTTCTGTTCTAATCAGTAAATTTCACGGCAAATGAAGATTGAAGGAAAGTCACAAATGATGAAAACAAGTGGAATCGGGAAAGAGCCTTTTTCACACCATCTGCACACATGTGAAGAAAGTTTTACACCCAACCAGACCCCCTACCACCCCCCTCCATCCTGTAATCGAAGCTCAGTGGTCAATTATAGGCCCCTGATTGAAAATGAACACACCAGTGGCCGATTTTCTTAAAACCTATCTTTACAAAGATGCTCTGACCAAAATGAACATGGTATATCTAATAAGCTTCAACATGCATATTTGACTGATAGTAGGTTTAAAATGAACTTGTTTGAAATATAAGCATTCCTGCAAGGTGATTACCAACGGCACGCTTCTTGCTACCTTCATTATGAAAGTAATTTACAACTGGAGCACTCTGTGCTTTCCTTACATATAATTGTAATTTTATCCGGGTCCTTACGATATAATCATAAAAACGGCTGCTATTAAAAGCGGCAAGTTCGTAAATTTTACATTCCGCATGTCGATTCTGTCGGCACATTGTACTTATAATATGAGGACGGAAGATGATAACTTAGCGAACGTTGTACTGCAATGCTGGGATGTATAATATTATACCATATGTAATAAACGGCACTTTTAGCTAAAATCTTGTCTAGTTTCCATTTTCTTTCCGAGGAATTTCGTGGTACTCACGTGACGTCACAACGTCGTGATACACGTTTATAAAGTCTTGATGTAAATGGGACTGGGGTTGTGAGTGGATCAAGTTGATTGTTTTACGTCGTCCAGGCTCTATCCTGGGTGACTTTTCTTAAACAATAATATAATAATCAACGTTAATTAATATTATTCCATTTACGGTATTATGGCAATCGTCTGAGAGAGTTCGGGGAGAGTAGGGGTGAGGTTGGAGGGGTGGTATTGGCCAATAGAAGGGGGGGGGGAATTAAAAATCGACCAAGGAGAAGATAGATAATCTAGATCAAAAGATAATCTGAGGAGTGAATTTACAAATTCTTGAAGACATACCTCAGTGCATGAGCATATATAGGTTGTGGTGATGGGATAACGAGGGAGAGAAGGTGTGGGGTTGGGGTGGAAGGACATGTGATTCTTATCAAATATTAGAGGTTAAAATAATGTCTGAAACGGGACAGGAGAGGCAAAACCCAGTCGTTTTCCTGTTCGGAACGCAACAAAAAAAGGTCTCTACATGTTAAAATGGGTGTTACACTATCTATAGCAGGGTTGTCCAACCTACGGCCCGCGGGCCACAGTCCGGCCCGCCGCAGGGTTGCGTCCGGCCCGCCAGAGATGCTCTACGGTGCGAAATTTAGTGAGCAGATTTATTGATAACAATTTGAAGCTATATAATCAATCATTCGAACCTTCTGGGTCCAAAAAACTGCATACAGGTCTCAGCGTAAGGGGGCGGGCGGCTGGACTTTATTCATCTGTTTTATCAGGAAAGAAAATAAATCAGTGCGCACCGCGCGCAGTGCTCACATTTTGTTGCCTTGGGCTTCGCGCAAAAAAATTGAAAATCGTAGGGTTCATGCGGCCCCCTCCTTCATCATAATCATTCCATGTGGCCCTCCTCTGCAAAAGGTTGGACAACCCTGATCTATAGTTACCATAAAGACGACAACATCTCCGAAAACGTCATATGTGACTTTATTCAACCAAAATCGCGCCCCCAAAAAACAAAAAACAAACAAGAAAAACAAAAAACAAGCAAGAAAAACATGAAAACAAACATACATAAAACTCAATGGTGTTTATAAATGAGGTGGGAAATAACCGGAAGGGTAGGGTGAGGAGGTGGGGGGGGTGGTGTTTTCAACGATATTTTTAGTAATACTTCGCAGGTTTGGCAATTGTACTGACCAAATGTAAAATTCTGCTGGGTGACCATGGACTTGTGTCTGTAGTTTCTAGAAAATATGCTAGCAATGCCAATGACCGTCTCCAGACGGTTCAAGTGGAATATAGCCTAAATAACTATGATTGATAAATTTCGACAAAATAAGACAAGCATACTCCATTCACTTTAAAAAAAAATTGAGCCGAGTGACCGCTGCTGGACAATGACTTTACAACAAATCGATATTGTTAAGGAGTCGTTACAGTACTAAATTTTGCAGCTTAAAAGGTTAATAATAAAATGAAATTCTAATTCGGTCTCGATAATGTAACTTATAATCACATTTACTGGAAATGCCAAGGTCTTCTGATCTTGATTATATATATATATCAAACGTATTTCGTTACAAAAACATGTATGGCATGACATATGAAAAGAGCCGGTTATAAAAGATGTTATAAATTTTATAAGTGCAATAGGTTGGAAAAGCTGGAAAATGTGTAAGCACGTCCAAAATCCACCGTGTACGATTCGAGCACTTTGTTCCTCAAACATCAAACGATTAACTTGGGGCCCTGGGACCAAAGATTATATGGGTCCCTGTAGAAAGCCAAGCGAGCAATTGTAAGACCGTACTAGCGCAATGAAATTCGGTTCCCATATCCTCTTGATGAGATTGGACCTGTCATTTGCTAATGCAATGTGCTGTGTGCACCGTTTGTTATTTAGGCTCAGGGCCCCTAAAGTCCCGGGGCCCGGGGCCAAGGCTTCGTCCCATCTCAACCCCTTGGCGTAGCGACGCTGCTCATCATACTAACGGTCGCAATTATAAATTATAATTATAATTTTAATTTAAGTTTTAATACATGTCATTTGTCATACAACATATAGACACGGTAAATATTACCGAATATATACTAAGGGGCAGACAAAATTAAAATTGCGACTCTCTTACTAGTTTCGTAACCTTAAACATAATATCTGGTGTCCTTGTCCCAGAAGAATTAGATCCTCGATATAGATAACAGGAGATGGTTTCTATTCACCTTGGAGGTTTGAAGTAGTTTCACTATTCCACGTAACTCAATACCGTTCAAATGTATGAAACATGAAATATTGATTCCGATTTTGTATATGGTATTTTGACGCACGGCGAAGTTGTCTGCTAGCATCTAGTCGATCTATGACGTCAGCAATATTTTACCATGACTGTCTGTAATATGATTTTTCTTAACGCAAAACTCCCATATGTATCTAAGTATTCTTTTTGCGTAGCTTTCATGACCCTGCCAAGGAGATTGAATATGATTAAATATATCATGCACAAGCAGAGATACGAAATCCTGCTCAATTTTTGTTGTTGCTTTTTGAATATCGCAAAATTTGATTTTTTTTTTCTCTCGCTGATTGGCCTCAAAATCGATCTAATTATAAATTAATTGATACAATACTTTTTGCTTTCACTTTCGTGTTCCTCATGCAGCGAGGAAAGAAAAAGTAGAAATTTAAAAGAAAAAAATGCAATAGACTCCAGGGGATCGATGAGAAGCGTGAATCTTACTATTTTTTTTCTCCCAAATGCAGACGACGATTTTCACTTCAACTTTTTTTTTGCTAAATTATTTCTTGAATATAAATGATATCCCCTTTTTTCTCTTTCTGGCGGTGCATGAATTTATCATCGGTTTAAACAGTAACTTGAATTATCAAGCTGATATATCACGATGTACGAATTTAAGAAGAAATCATGTTACAAGGGAGAATAAAACACATACCAAGGTGAGAGAACTTTCAAATCAAGATGAAATGAGAAACTTATTTTAATCATGTTTGCAACTTTATTGCACAATTTTTTCGATTAGTGAGGCATCAACCATTCTCAGTCATGTAATTATGTTAAAATGTACGAAATTAAATTTAAAAGAAAATGACGAAGATATTAACATACAGTCTTGTTTCTCCACACTAGTCCATATGGAACTTCAAGATAAAATCATGCCTTAATATCACGCTTGCTTCGAAATTAATGTAGGTTAACGCTATTTCAAAATGACTACAGTTTTCAATTATCAACATGTTCGGATCGATCTGGTCACGTGCAAGATGAACTTGCCTTGCTTACAATGACCAAACATGTTCACCTTCTTAGATATCATATTATTACTTTGACGACTGCGTGTGTGAGTCATTGAGAATGTTTCCTCATTTTTAATGAGACAAAGCTATACAGAAAGTAAAAATAAGAACAAAATAACAAGATATATAAAGAAAAAATAAGAAGAGAAGTTAGAAGAAAAAAAAAAGCAAAAATAGAATATTAATTATATATATACACACCGCATTTAGTGTATGACAATTCGGTAAATATTGTTATTTTGCTGAATTAATGAATAAATGAATACACGAATGAATGAAAGATCGAACGAACGAACGAACGTACGAACGAATGAACGAACGAACGAATGAACGAATGAACGAACGAACGAACGAATGGACGAACGAACGAACGAACGAACGAACGAACGAACGAACGATCGAACGATCGAACGAACGAACGAACGAACGAACGAACGAACGTACGAACGAACGAACGAACGAACGAACGAACGAACGAACGTACGAACGAACGAACGAACGAACGAACGAACGAACGAACGAACGATCGAACGATCGAACGAACGAACGAACGAACGAACGAACGAACGAACGAACGAACGTACGAACGAACGAACGAACGAACGAACGAACGAACGAACGAACGAACGTACGAACGAATGAACGAATGAACGAATGAACGAACGAACGAACGAATGGACGAACGAACGAACGAACGAACGAACGAACGAACGTACGAACGAATGAACGATCGAACGATCGAACGAACGAACGAACGAACGAACGAACGTACGAACGAATGAACGAATGAACGAATGAACGAATGAACGAACGAACGAACGAATGGACGAACGAACGAACGAACGAACGAACGAACGAACGATCGAACGATCGAACGAACGAACGAACGAACGAACGAACGAACGAACGAACGAACGAACGAACGATCGAACGATCGAACGAACGAACGAACGAACGAACGAACGAACGAACGAACGAACGAACGAAAGAACGAACGAAAGAACGAACGAACGAACGAACGAACGAACGATCGAACGATCGAACGAACGAACGAACGAACGAACGAACGAACGAACGAACGAACGAACGATCGAACGATCGAACGAACGAACGAACGAACGAACGAACGAACGAACGAACGAACGAACGAACGAACGAACGAACGAACGAACGAACGAACGAACGAACGAACGAACGAACGAACGAACGAACGAACGAACGAACGAACGAACGAACGAACGAACGAACGAACGAACGAACGAACGAACGAACGAACGAACGAACGAACGAACGAATGAATGAATGAATGAACGAATGATATCGACTCGAGGTATAGAAGCTAGTGCAAGACTACTAAGTACTCCTTCTAACGCTAAGTTCATCATACTCATATGAGTACTCATGAAAAGAGTTCTTGTAATGATCATCAGCCTGGTGACCGGATTCGTACATTCGGAACATTCGGAACATTGATCCGGACTCGGAACATTGTCAATATTTGTCGTAGAGATAGAAATGCAAAATTAAGTTAGCTAGAAGTATGTGTTAATTCTTGCAAGGAATATCACGATCTAATTGTTTTTGTTTGAGGAACCAAGTGAATTCATACAATGAAAGTTTGACAAAATGTATGGCAAAGCAGTAACAACTTAGTGAAAAGACTCCGATCAATGGCGACATTGGGTTATCACCTGTAAGTGGAGATGTAATCTGGTATACCGCCACCATTTTTACTCAGTACCATAAAGCTGAATCCTATAATGACGTCAGTGTTGGTCCTAATTATTACACCGCGTCCTCTTATATCACTCACAATAGAAGATGCTATAAAAACGTGACCGCCAACGTTCTTCCTCACTTTAAAACTGACCTATACTACCTGTTATCCCCTTAAAAGTGTTTGTCAATTTGTTAATTGGCGGGATTTTCATTTCGGCTTTGCATCCATCCATTGTCATTTCTTGAGAAGTGTATATTCCCTTCACTTCAACCAAAATGTATATATCGGGATTTCCGTATTATTTATTACTTGCCCGATTTAATGGGCTCAATAAAACGAATTTTGTTTACGCATTACCACCGTAAAGTCGCCCGTGCTTAAAAATAGTGTATAGTATATACATATATATTATTGTAGAAGTCTGTAATGCAAATTGCAAAGCTGTGGATGAATTTACAGTTGTAATGAAAACCATTTTATAATGGTCAACTGTATATCTCTTCCTGAGGCAGTGATAAGAGAGTCGGTCTCATTTTTTATTTCCCTATTAGGTGATAAACTTTAAAAACTGCCTGCGAAATTGTGCAAGGATTAAGGCTGTTGACGTCATTTCACAGGGAGTGTTGTAAATATTTTAAGCACTTATCTGCACAAGTAAGAGGGCAGCCAATTTGTAAGTTGGGGCCGGTGATTTTCCTTGGTATACCGACTCCACAAGGTACTCCCTCCAACTCTAGAACAACAGGTAAGAAGTTGTAAAATTTGTGTGAATTTTAGTCATGGCTGGTGAGAACTGTGCATCGATATATTGTATAGTAGCACAGACATAAGCAACACATCATTATGATGGATGTTGTCACAATCAAGCAATGTGCGCCCGTTGTCACTACATCACCACTTTCTGTTTTTGAAGGATCCCGTTTATAGTTGACAGTTTAGCGACCCCGGTGTATGGAACGCCGAACGGCTCCCTAGTTATGTTCATGTTCCGAAAACCAGATGCCTGTATAACGTATATCACATATGAGCTAATGAAAATATGACAATTCAAAACACACCTTTTTACACACGAATTTACAGTACGCACATACCTTTCAGAACAGGTATGGTTTTTGATGAGCCTTTTTATGGTTCTCTGTGCGAAGAAAAAACGTGTACCTATCAACAATGAGTTTGCATGAAGTTTACCAACATTTTAAATTCAGCTATTTACTGAAATTGTTGTAAACATGCCAGTTTACACAATAGTAACGAATACGTTTACCATAGCCACACGTCAGTTCCATCTGGGCATATCAACATACATCCAGCTGGTCAAATCCAACCCACGAAATATTTCGATCCGGACCACCAAAAAAAAAACCCGCACAAAAAACATGGGCATGTAATCGGGTATGCAAGCTCTTAAAACTTTAGGTTTGAGCACCCTGCTTGTCCATACTTATAGATTGTTCAATCTAGGTATATAGTGAGATATTGATTGTTATCTGGCTTTTTGCTTCAACCAATGTTTTTTCCCCTCCGGCTCTTGTAGAAAGTTAAATTGAGAACCCCATGCTGACTTTATCGACACGTCATTGCTGTCATTAACATAATGTTCTATCGATTGTTCATAACCTTCATGACTTCATGTCGTTATATACGGTGACCCCTTCGGCGTTCCATGCGTGTGAATGACGCGACCCTTGTATTCCGCTGTCGATGATTATAAATATTGCGCAGTAGGGCTTGAATTGCACTGATGCAGTCACGTGATGTCTGTCACCTGATTGAAGGGAAAATATACCAATTAACGTCGACAAGTAATCTTCATTTTTGCTTAATTAAAAGTGATTTTATGCCGTAGCTATTAATCAACCTAAAAAGGAGATTGTTATTAATTGGGTTTTATTAGTCTCTTGCACTTGAATGTACTTTTTTGTAAACTTTTAATGTTAATATACTTCTAATAATTATATTTCGTATAGGAGTTCACTCAACTTCAATTCTGAAAAGTTTAGCTATTTTTACTCTAATTCACATAAATTAAATTACGACCTATTAAGCTGGTTGTTTAAATAAAATCAAATGTAATTATTAGAAAAGAGCTTGAATTAATTCGCAATTAATATGGATTTCTATTCTATAGAAGATAAATACACTTACTTGATTGCGTGACTATAAAAATCATTATAATCTAATTCTATAACAGACCCTTCCGGATTAGGCCTTCCATAATTTGTGAATACTTACTGAGTTCTTTTCTTCAAATATAGGTCAAGCATTGGTAATTGCCAAAAACGGGAGCCAGAGAAATTGGATGGAAAAGAACTTTAACAAGGTAGAAATGACTTGCAAAAAAAGTTATTGTACTCTGTAAACTTAATATAGTGATTCCTTAGTTTACGAAACTTCAGTTGGAATTAAGTTAAGAACAATTGGGCAGAGCAGATGGTTTATCTCTTGCGTCGTTCTTTTATTATAAAAGAAAAGGTCATTGTTCGTATCAAACATGTTTTCTCTATTCGAGGACTGTGGTATGTCACATGACTAACGATACATTTTTTTGTTAGTTTACTATTATAAAAAGGATGTAGGACATTTTCCGTAGAAATTTCCGTAGAATTTCCGTAGAAAGTTCGTCGTCATCGTCTTTGTCATCGTCTTTGTCATCGTCATCGTCATTGTCATCATCTTACTCCACACTAGCATTGTTACCTGTTTATATTTCATGTATCTTATGGTATCTCTCCTTACACGTTAATTAACGGTTCAATTCATAGCGTATTACTGGGTTGATTAATTCAATGCAAAATACATCATTAAATGAACTGGAGTGGAGCTGCAATGACATGCCGACTGAATTGTGACGGTTAAAAGTTTACCTCAATAATTAGACCGTGCTTTTTTTTCTCCTTAACGAGAATTAAAACAAAGAGATATGAAAACAGCATCACATGCAGTTGACCAAATCCAACTTAGTCTAAAGATTCGGGTCGTTGATAATTTCACGTTCTGGAAGAATAATTTCTATTGCAAAAATTTCATTTCTAAAACTATACTTTAATGTTTTCAAATGATGAAGTTTTGCAATATATAGGTTAGATGATCGACAATCTTAGTGAAGATGATATATATATGTTAGAAAAAAAAACTTTGTTGTTATAAATGTGTGGTGGGGGAGGGGAGAGGAAGGGAGGGATCATGTATTGCTCCAGCTAATTAAATGATCTATGAAAAGTAGAAAGCAACGTACCATGAAAAATATCGGTCGTTGTGCAGGAGTGAAAGTACTTTTAACATATGCGCGTGTAAAGACAGTACCAATGTTGCGAACGTTACGTGACGTATGTTTTCGAGTCACACATAACACACGAGGAAACCTCATCACTTAAAACACTTGTGAAGCTAACGATCCGATTCCCTAGAAATATGGAAGTCGAGTAGAATTGCTTTAAAGAAACGATTATCCTTCGCAATTTCCGTTTCTATTTTTTGACTGACGAAAGAGGAACAAACATTTCAATAAATATTCCATACACAGAAGATAAAATTTACAACTTCAATCCCTTCAATTGTTCAAATGTGTAATTTAAGTCACCCCCCCCCCCCACTCATGCCTCTTACATCAAGAACGTGGTCACGTGATTATGACCAATTTATTTGCCGAATGCAGTCTGCTGAAGAGCAGATGTAGGTAATCGTATCCATCAAAATATTATAGATAAAGCATCTACTTTGTTATTAAATCCAACACGGCGCCACCTGTATCTAGCATCTTGTCAATGCATGTCGTATAGGTGGCTATTAGTATAAGTCCTCATTAGTGAACCAGACTTCCTCATGCTAACATTTGGTTCAAAGTTTTACCGTATCAAGGCTATTTGTAATTCACTGTTTGATAGCATATATCAAAATCATGATTCATTGTTGGTTACCGCATGAAAACACGATGGTTAATTGTTCATAATCTGTTTCTATTTCGGAAACCGTTCTTCATTGCTTTTTACAGTATGAAAACCATGGCTCATTTTTTGCTAACGTATGAAAGCCATGGTTCATCCTTTGTTACCATATCAAAACCATTGCCAATTGTTTGTTTTCATTTTAACAAAACTATTGCTTGTTGTTTGTTACCGTATCCAATTATTTAAATCCGTAATAAATCCAATGTTCATCGTTGGTTTTTATTTCGGAAACCATTCTTTATTGTTTGTACTAACGTATGAAAACCATGACTCATATTTTGCTACCGAATCAAAGGCATTGTTCATAATTTGTTGCCGTATCAAATCCATTAAATCCATATCAAAACCAATGTTTATTGTTTTGTTGACATATCACAACCCTTCTTCATTGTTTCAGAGCCGTCTCAAAGCCATGTCTCAATTTTTGTAGCTTTATATAAACAAATACGAGAGAGTGTTGACTATTTTCATCGATTGGGACAAACTTTTCAAGCAATTTACAACAATTCTGAAGTTCGTTGCGAAATGCTCTATTCTAGCAGAACTATTGGCAACTACAGCACATTTTAAAAGCCTGACCTTTTTCCTCCTATACAATACGTTTTCGATATTTCGATATTTCTGTCAGCTTGACAAGCCCCGGTCCTCAATTCCCACTACAATCCTCCCCTCAAGTAAACTG
The DNA here is from genome assembly GCF_037975245.1 of Apostichopus japonicus. Taxonomy (NCBI): domain Eukaryota; kingdom Metazoa; phylum Echinodermata; class Holothuroidea; order Aspidochirotida; family Stichopodidae; genus Apostichopus; species Apostichopus japonicus. The sequence goes on from NC_092577.1 coordinate 32,742,459, forward strand.
GTGATAATGTCTCAGTCAAGTGACCTTTATATGTCATCATATTGTATTTATTCACCTATTTATATATTTATATTTTCCATGAATTTATTGTGTATAATATTACACATCGCGCGGTCTCCTATGTTTTAGATCTTCATTCGTTCTTTCTAGAGTTTAGTAAGCATGGAATGTTTGACGTACGTCTTCCGAGAGACTTATTGCATTCCTCTTTTTACCTTTACAAATACACTGATGTGCCGGCCTCTCAATGTCCAAAGTATGCATATATATTTCTCAACCTCTTTTCAATTTATATTCGAATTCAGGTCGTAACGAATATACAGACCATAGATAGACTGCACACAAACAGACAAACAGACCGTGAGTGAATAGTGCTATATGTAAAACCTGCATTTTTTTGTTGTGCGTTGTATTTAATTATGGTGGCAAAAAAAAAAAAAAAACACAGACCATAAGGAGAATAAGATTAGATAATATCTAAAAATACACGAAAATCGAGTGTACCGCTGAAATTGGGCATATGGTTTGCTGTTTACGAAAGAAAACAATTTCGTTTTGTGGTAGGCCTGAACAAAGTTTCTGTATTAGGTAAAACGGTGGTTAACTAGCTGATTGGAGTGACTGATGGTTCCTACTATACCAAACATATCTCTTACGTCAATTGACTTGGTTCGATTGAGGCAAAGTTACAACTGAACTTAATAATTACAACTCGATTTAATTTATAGTTACGACTGAACTTAATAGTTTAAACTAAAAGTTATAGTTACATCTCCACCCTATTGTTACAACTCAACTCACCTCCATAATTACAACTGGTAACTCCATGGTTACAATTAGATACACCTTTATAGTTACATCTCAACTCTGTAGTTACACCTGATTGAACTTTACAGTTACAACTGAAAGTTATATATAGTCACAACTCCTCCCCATATTTAAAACTCAACTCCACTCTGTAGTTACAACTCATATAACTCTATAGTTGGAACATAAATTTATAGTTACAACTGAAAGTTATAGTCACAACTCCTCCCTATACTTAAAACTAAACCAACTCTATAGTTACACTTCAAGTAACTCTATAGTTGGAACAGAAATTTATAGTTACAGCTGAAAGTTATAGTCGCAACTCCTCCCGATAGTTACAACTTACTATACCTCTGTAGATACAACTCAATTCTGTATAGTTACGGCTCAGCTATAGGCTCAGAAATGGTAATATTCGCTGGCACATACTGTCCGCCGGCAAATATGTTCCCCAGTGAGAAACACTTGACTATCTGAGCCATTGCCGAGGTCTTAGATTTTCGGAAAAAGAAACCGGAAGGCACAGAATATGAAAATACAGATTATCCTTTATGTTTAATGTAAACATTCGTTTAACATGACGTAAATCGAGTCTGACTTATTTTAATCTACATAGATATGTGAACACTAAATCATTTCATCGTTTAATACTCTTGGGTTGAAGCTATGTTATGGGTATGTAAGTGAATGATAACTTGTTGCGAAGAAACCACATCTTACAACAGTTTAACGTAGTTCAACTTATTGAATAAAACATTAATGCTGTAAATGTCGAAAATGTTGAAATGTTACGATTTTATTGTTACATGTGATTAATACGTATATGAAATGTTTGAATATCGAAATGTCTATTACCGACTAGAATGATACTCTACTATCTTGGCTAGTTTGAACAATTGTAAACTTATTTTAGAGAAATAGCATGTTTCGCTTAGAATTGCTGACCAAAACACACAAACTGTTGTTTAACGAGGATGTATATAATTGTATTGGCCTTTACGTCATATAAACAAATGAACCCAGTACGCCTATGAGTTGGGTTTTACTAACAATTCGAGTAAAGGTTTTATTTATTTTTTCAAAGGAGAAAACAATTGCACATCGACAATAAGCACAAAGTTCCTCCCTCTACCCTCAGCTGTCCCCTATTTACATCCTGACTACCTTTGATCCATAAGACATAGAAACTTTCGATTTTCATGCAAGGTTATTGGCCATTTATACAAACGAATGCAATGCGATAAACCCTTGGGTTTACCACAAAGGCAGGCATAGGTGTTTTACCTCCCATTTCCCCATTTCATTCCGAGTTCCGACCGCTACCTTTAATTCTAATCTGTATGATACAAAAGGCTGATTCCCCCACCCCCTCCCCCTCCCCCTCCCCAATCTGCATTATTTCAACAATCAAGGATATCTGAAATAAAAATACTGATGCTATACTGCAGTTTATTAGAATAGATTGTAAGGAAATCGCAGAAACCAAACTTCTACTCTTTAATGGAGATTTGAAATCAAGCACTGAATATTGCTTTAATTCTGAGCAAGGAGATTACAGAAGAGGCTACCTACAGGTATACGAAAAGGAATCAATACCCCATTTGAAAAAAAAAAAATCGTCATGAGTGAATCCAAACTAACGTCAGAACCACTGTAATTCACTGTCATTACACCATAGGGAACGAAATAAGGAGAGAGATAGAAAACACGCATATCCTACTTGGTATGCTTATCTTCAAGTATAGTTAGTAAGTTAATATTCATTAATCATTCTGTTGAAAACAAAAGAAACAGGTGACGGTACCGAAACATTTGACTTCTTGCCATCACTCCTAACGTGAGACAATGTAGATGGATAGTTTTGAATGTACAGTTTAATTCGTTCTAATGGTTTCTGTGCCTATATATATATTACTTGGATCTTTGTGTATATTGCGTTTTGGGCGAGCACGTTGCACATTTGAAGCCATCTGATTGGTTGAAGACCGAGACAGACGCGTCCAACCAGAAGGTGTGTTTAAGTTTGCCACTTATTAGGTTTGTGCACGTTCTAATAACAGTCAGTTTTATTTCCGATCCTATCGGTACGAAATTGAGCTCAAGTCGATGAAGCGTTCCCCTAACCATTTTTCAAATGGAATCCCGGGTATATGGATATCTTAAACTGTTGTGTGTGAGGAGTATTATTCGAAACTAATTTGGAAAAAAGAAAAGGTGTTGTTGCGTGGACAGTTATTAACTTTGAGGAGGAGAGATACGAAATTACTGTCAAGGTTATAACAACAGCTGTATATCGTGCGTCTATATCATTGGTATTATATTTTTTATACCGCTTTAACTTTGATTCCATATTTGCACGTGTGCAATCAAGGTGTCTTTTAAGTCGGATTGAGCCCTCACAAGGTCATTAACACAGTGGGTGAGTTGTAGTCTCCTTTAATCTATTCCCGTCTGCTTATATCTTTAAAAGAAAGTTTGATAAATGTATATAGTTCTCTCTCTCCCTCTCCTCCCGGCTTTAACACATGCAACAATAATGGGACGCAGGTGTTGCTTAATCATACAAAATGAAATTTGGAGGGTTTAAGACCAGCGTGATGACAATGTCTCACAATAGGACAGTATAGGCACAGAGACAAATTGATCAACTTTGGAGAGGTAACAGTCACACGCACTGTTAGGGGTTAATGCTGTATCTTCAATGGCATTAAATTATCTGTGCAGCCTGTCCGTAGAAATTTGGGGATATACGAAGTTATGAGTTGGATTTAGGGGTGGAAGTGGGTGGATGGGGGTTGGAAGGGGGGGGGGGTTGTACACAACTCTAAGGAAAAGAGAATCCAACCATCAAGTTAACCTATGTTTCGTAGAGACTCATATTATTAGCAACTTCAAAACAAAACTCACAGAGCCGTAAAGCAGCAAGTCAGTATAGGTTATCAAGATGTGTGATGTAATTGTGCCTCCCGGACTCCTTAAAGTAACAGTCGTAATGGATAATAAAACCAACAAAGCTACGATATAGTCGGAGAAGAATGACAATTTCCTTAGCTGCTTGTGTGAAATATTCGTCGTGATCGTTTCTACCACACAGGCTAAAGATGATGTTTTTTGCTTTCTCGGTTTTTGGAATTTGGGGCGACATAAAAAAGTTGTAACTAACCAGCCGATGCACACAGAGATTACAGCAACTACTGTAAATCTTAAAGTTTTTTACCACAGTAAAAGCTGGATCGTGCTGACAAATCTGATAATTCGGTACCATGTGCTATTAGGTTTACAGTAAGAACTGAGGATATGTGTAATCCCCAAAAATCCCAACAACTTGATTTGTTGGAATTGCACATATCCTCAGTTCTTACTGTAATCCTAATAGCACATTGCTACCAATTTATAGCACGATCCAGTTTTTTTTTACTGTGGTACAAAACTTTAAAATTTCCAGTAGTAACTGTGTTCTCTGTGTGTATCGGGTGAACTAGCAGAAAGAATATGCATTAATGGAAGCGAAAAGCGAAAATAGCTATAAATTTCTCCACCTTCACCCAGATTACTTCAACTCACAAACGCCGACGTGGTGTCGGCTCGCAACCAGGACCGACGATCCGATGAGATATGTCGGTATGGTTCCTTCCTGTAAAGACAGAGCAAGTTACTACAGAAATAATGTTAGTTTATTAATGCGCAACTATATGCAGATCCTAAATGAGCAAATGAAGACGCGTATTCTGGTCATTTTTGTCTTAGTAAAGTTAGTGATTGGTTAACTATAGATATTTTTGTCCTCCACTCTGGAATATCTGTGTTTTTACACCTTTTCTGTGTTACTTTTCTTTCTGAAAATATCCTGATTCTCCTGGTTGTTTTAATGTGTTTTATGATTTTTCCTGAGATCCTAATCATGATATTGTTGTAAATTCAGTTTGTCTTATTTATTTTTCTCATGCAAAAAGATTTGCAACATCTTCAAGCGTTAATAACCTCGTAAGTAAGTAAAAAGAAGACTCGCCCATCCCGAGCTCACTTGCCTTGCTCATGTGACCAATCCCTCAATAGACAAAACTTCATGATTGAAGGAAGAAAAAAAAACATGGATGCGTTTCTGTATATTTATGTCTATTTTGAGAAATGTGTCTCTTACTTTCAACCAAATTTGTAGTTAATCCGTCCTCGTAAAATTAAAAGCGTCCTCGTAAAAGTAAAAGCGTTTCTTTATAGTTTATGTCTATTTTGAGAATGTTTCTCTTAATTTCAACCAAATTTGTAGTTAATCCGTCCTCGTAAAAGAATTCTAGGATGGATGCCTGCTATATCTTAATCGTAATCATTCCATGTACTCTGGCAATTTGAAAAAGGTAGTATAGATCTATATACAAGGTGAAGTATATGTACTTTTAGTCACTTGGAGCCTGGTACTACAAGTACTCACTTGTAGTCACTTGGGGAAATTCCACTTGTACTCGTATAACATGATGTATTTGTTCTTACTAGAAGTAGTATGCTTCCGACCAACTCATCTACCGTTGAAAGTTGTAAGAGTCGGTACTGTACTAATCAATACCCTCATTTCATCCAAAATGGACGTAATTAAATTAGAATTAGTAAAAACCACTTGTGAGACAATATCAGCGTCCGTCCTTCGTTCGAGCTTAATTTGAATGGATAAGCAACACCATCGTCCTTCGCTTAAGGTTTTGACAAATATATTTAGATTTACAATGACGTACATGTATCTTATTAAGTGACAAAATCGATTTGACAATTTAACTTACCTATTCTATACAATCGAAACCCTTAATGATCGTTTTGTAACAACTATAAATACCATAGCATATGACATGATCTTTGTAAGCAGCAAGTTTGCTCAGTAGAACCATTCGAGACTAGCAGCACAAACCCAGACGGATCTGAAAGTTGCCGATTCCCTGGTTCCCTTACACGTATTGGACCCCTGGGACATTTTAATTTCAAAAATTTAGCTTCAATTAATTATGTTCTTGCTTTAATGGCTGCATGTGTTTGCTTTTGGCAGATTTGATCTTTCAAATGTTAGTTTATCCCTTCATCCATTCCTACCGGTAGTTGTACGCAACCAACGTCCTTCTCTTCTACACACCCATTATTGTCGGACGCAATCACCCCTTTCCCGAAAATTAATAACCGCCAGCAATCTCTCGTTGGCAATATACCTTCGACTTTCGACCTTCTCGCCCTTACTGCATCACTTACATTAAATAAATATATAGATCTGTAAATTGTCTCCAGTTTATTCCTCCATATAAAAAAAAACTCACATGAACTCACAAGTGACATAGAGCTTTTTTCTTTAATCGCATGGATAGTTCAGAATCAATTATGGTTTAGAGAAATGGCTGTTTCGTAATGATTAACTCAGCAAGATGATTGCGTTTAGATATTATTATATGGGTATTTGCAGTCGTGCATAAGGAATTAATGATGTGTTAAAAGACAACGGTGGAAGATATTGTTATGAAATAGTGATGCCATCTCTTTGATGTTACCGAAACACGCCATCGAGACACCTTACGGGCCTCTTATGTATTTATCTAGGTCATGGATTCAGTTTTCCCACGAGAAGTTTTTAACTATCTTATTGAATCTTGGTACAGGGCTTTTTCCCAAAATAGATTCCATTATGTCTGTGGAACATTCGAGAAGGTTCTCTCACGTGGTATGGAAGTTTCCATAGAAAGGGGATGGACTTCTAAACTCCCAACCAATCAGGGCAGATCAGTGCCAGTGCACTTATTTTTATATCATTAAGTTAATACAGGATGGTCAGTTTATTGGCTGTCTACTGATTGTGCGCAGTGGGATTTTATGGAAGTAGGGTTTAAAAGTAAAAGGAGGCCGAAAGTTTGAGCACTCTGTCAGCAAATTTATGACTTGGCCAGCAAATTTATCACTCCGTCAGCGCTCCGTGATCAGTTCGTTGCTTCGTCACCATTTCATCACTCTTTCTAATTGTTTAATTGACGGAGTCAAGTCAAGTCAAATCATTGTAATTTAGTTTTATTTGTAAAGAGAATCGACAGAGAAGAAATTATACCGAATCATCAAATCAAATCCTATCTCGTCAAATTGTTTTTTGTGTGAAGTCATTGTTTTCTTCCGTTCGAGACATCTCCTGAAGAAGCATAAATACGGCATCAAGATATCCCAGTACCTTTCTATCGCGAGTCCCGATATAGTTTTACTATCGGAGGAGCCGGGCTCGTCACAATATTACATGGTGGAGATCGGTTGCTTTCTTCAGGAACAAAACGGTAAAGGAACTTTTCACAACTTTCGTTCGTTACGATCAATAACGAACAGAAGGATTTTTTTTTTTTGGCCCGAAGACCTAACGAGGAACACGACGCATGTTCACGACCTAGCCTAACATACACACTCTACGAGGGAAGTCAGCCTATACTAGCCTAAGTCTGTACACCGGAACCACTGATCTGTACACTAACGTAATCAACCCAGCATGCAGTTCGCGTTGAACATTCGCGCAACTAGGACGTAGCATACTACAGCTCAAATTATCAGAACTGAACATTTTCGAAATCTAAGCCTAGGCTCTACCCGATGTTAACGGCGAACGAATCTGCAGTATACGAGATGTAGGCCTACCTGCCGCTACTACTACTATACTACTGCTAACCGAGGGACTTCATTCGTCGTTTCCACTACCAGTTCTTAGTTAAACTTAAGGGTGAGTGAAATCATGCCAATTTGTATCCCAAACCCCTATTTGAGATCAGAGTGTACCGATAAGTTATTTTAATCGTGTCCATGTATTGCATATTTGTTATTTGTATTTAATTGCGGTCGATAGTGTGTTCAATTGAGTAGAGGCACATGTTGTATACTCGTAACTAGCCTAATTGTATGCGGCATAATGTCCGTCAGTAAACAGGAAACTTCGACCTCTGTTAATGTTATGCAGAAACATAGGCCCACTGATTTTTTGCCATCACGATTTCAGGGCGATGTAATTGATGCAGATTTAGCCGAAGCTCATTATTTGGGATTTGAAGATTATTTGGAGTTGCATAAATTGCCGTCCCAAACCACCCCTGAGGCTGTAGCGGAAGAATTTAATGAAATATGTCGCATATTTAAGCGAACACTTAAAGGCCAAGCCAGACTCTGGATTGAAAACAAAAATTTTTCAACTATTGCTGATCTGCGCAAGCAATTCCTTGCTCGTTTCAGTCCAGGCACTTCTTCCTACGCTAAATCACAGGCATTTCATGCATTAAGCTATACGCCAGGTGATACAGCTCAAGCTCATTTGGCCAAAATTTCAAAAGCTGCAGCACAATTAAGTTATGGCGAGGACCAAATTAGAGATAAATTCATCTCGACCCTGACTTTGCAATGTCGCTCAGCAGTGTTAATGTCTGCATCACCACAAGCAACAATTGCAGATTTGGTCATGAAAGTCCAATGTTATTTTGACTTACAAATCCAAAGTCAACCCACAGCTTCTTCCGAACTATTTATGGCAATGCACGACAAAGCGTCTTCTGATCAGACTCCTACTATTTCTGCAGCTTCTGAGATACACGAGTTGTGTAATAAAATTCAGGAATTAGAGACCAAGTTTGATCAGTCACGTAGGTCAGAATCGCAAGACAATCCAAAAGACATGAGGCAAAGATATAGTTCTCGTGATTCTCGTGGTCCTAGGACAGGTCAGAATAATAACAGGAGAAGGTTACCATATTTTAATCCTTCAATCACATGTTACTACTGCCAAAATCGAGGTCATTTTGCACAATATTGTCAAATTCGCCTAAGCCATGAAATGGAGGCTAATGTAAAGAGAGTACCAACACAGAATTTTCAGTAGGGAGCACTTGTGATAGCACTCATCATACAGTGACTCCAGACAAAGTACCAAGTAAGGGAAGATCGAAACGTAAAGCAAATAATATTTGGAAGAATAGTAATATTCCTAGTTCTAGATATACAGGGAACGACCGTAATGTGGATATTCAACTGGACACACGTAATTTTGTAAGAGGTACTTTACATGATGGTAAAGGAATTTCATTGTTGTTTGATAGTGGAGCGACACGCTCTATCATTTCTTCTTCTACAGTGCAAAATTCAAAGTATTTATCCTCTATACAACCTGTCTCAGTTGATGTAGTAAACTTAAAGTTGGGTAATGGTCAGTTTATTCATGCGTATAGCACGATAACATTTCAGGTCAAAATTCAAGGTCATGAATTTCAGCTTTCTGCTTTAATTGCTGCAAACCTGACAGGTATTGACTTAATATTAGGTAGTCAAACTCTGAAGGAATTGAATGGTTCTTTGGACTTTACCACAAACTGTTTTAGAATTAAACAAGCCAAAGTTTTCCTTAGGCCAGTGCAGAGATTTGTTATTTACCCAGGTCAGCAAAGATACATTACTGTACAGGGACGTCTTCCACTATATGCACGAAATGCAGATGTGGTTATTAAACCGTTTCCTCTAATATCTCGTATGTGTCCTTCACGAATGTTAGTGAAAATGCATAAAGGTAGAACAAAGATTCTACTAAGCAACATGGGTAACCGGAAATTTTTTCTGCATCCTTCTCGCACAGTGGCTCATTTAAATTTAGCAGATATCATTACGGTCACAGAAGACATACCTACTGAATGTCTAGATTTTCTCAATGTCATGAGAGACATCGAAAAACCGTCTCTTTTTCAAACCAATTCTAACTCTAAAGAGAACCGTGATGAAATTACACGATATAATTTACATCGTTATCCACATTTGACAGCCGATGATCCCCTGGTTTCCAAATCTGAACAGGAAATCATGAGAGATAACATTAATTTGGAACAAAGTATTCTAAATGCTTCAGAAACAGAAAGCATTTATGAATTTCTAGACTCACATAGAGATGCATTTTCTCTTTATGGTGAATTATCTCACTGTCCAAATTATGAGGCTGATGTTACGCTTACTAATGATGAGCCATTTTACATACGTCCCTATAGACTTTCAGATGAGGACAAAGTCATTGTCGCCAGTGAGCTTGACAAATTAGTGCGATTAGGAATCTTAGCGGTAGGACATCAGTCTTATACCTCACCGGTTTTCCTCATTCCAAAGAAGGGAACAAAAGACAAAAGGGTTGTCACAGATTTTCGCTACTTGAACAGTAGAATAAAACGTCTCAATCACCCTTTTCCATTACTGAATGAGACTATCCGTACCATAGGGTACTCTGGAGCCAAAATTTTGGGTGTTCTTGATTTAAAGTCTGCATTTTTCTGTCTGCCACTTAGTGTTCATGCACAACAATATACAGGTATTGCTTCATTTCATGGAGGAAAGCATTATTATTATAAACGCTTACCACAGGGATTGAATTTATCTCCAGCGATCTTTCAGTCGAAAATTAATGATATTTTGGCAACGATCCCAAATTCAAATAAGTTCTGTATTGCTCATCATGACGATATTATTGTGTACAGTGCAGACAAACGACCTCACAAACAACACCTACAGGCAATTTTTAAGGTTTTAATGGACAACGGATTGAAAATCTCTCCGAAAAAGTGTAGCATTTTTCAAAATTCAGTCCGATATATGGGACATTTGCTCTCAATAACCCCAGAAGGTGAGGCTTGTATCCAACCTTTACATGACAGATGTGCAGCAATCAGGAACACACCGAAACCACACAATGTTAAGTCAGTAAGACGATTTGTAGGTGCAGTTAATTATGTGGCTTCATTTTTTCCAAATATTCAAGCACTATTGAGACCATTACATCATTTGAGTCGTAAGAGAAAGGTATTTAAATGGACAGAGGAACATCAGTGTGCATTTCAAAGTATTAAAGAGTTGTTGTGTAATCCACCTATATTGCATATGCCACAGAAATATGGTCGTTTTGTATTATATAGCGACACATCACGAGTAGCAACAGGATCATACTTGACACAAAGAGTTAATGGTAAAGAGAATATTATTGCATATTACTCTAAGATATTACCACCAGCATGTCAGAGGTATAGTGTAACTGAATTAGAAATGATGGGTCTATTTATTAATGTGACAGCATTCAAACATTTATTGCAAAATGTAGAATTTGAGGCATATGTTGATCACTCAGCCATTGTTGAATTGTTGAAGTCAAAACAAGAACCAGCAACTTCACGCTTACGTAAACTTCTGTTCAAATTGTCAGAATATACATTTCAGGTTGGTTACAAAAAAGGCTCGGAATTGGTTTTGGCAGATTATTTGTCTAGAGCACCACAGGAATTCCACTCTGAAATAGATCAGGTTGCTCAAGAGGTCAGTTCTTATGAGGATATTTCAACTCCACCTAAGGAGACATTTAATCCAATCATGACAAGGTCAATGGCAAGGTCAATGGGAGTCAAAGTTCCAGATTTATTTCCGAATAAAGTCACAAAGGAGTCCAAGCAGGATTCCCCAGCCAAAGTATCAACAAATAGAGTTAAAAGGACATCCATTCCTAAGGCAACACATGATCATGTTACGCAGAGACCACAATCTGAGTCACAAAAGAGGACTACACCAGTTATTTCTACTGATAAGAGAGATACATATAGTCAAAGGCCTACTATTTCTATGCCGAGTGAAAATCGACATACATTTAGTCCTGACATGTTAGTTGTGCCAAATTTTACAAGTGTTTCACAACCTTCAGAGCCAAGATTAGTGGATCAGAGTAGACATAGAGTGCAAGAGGTAATCAGAGAACCACCTCCAGAATTATTCGCTCAGCCGAAGCCAGTAATAACAAACATTGATCATTTGGTTACAGGGCACATTCCAAAACAAAAGGAATTGAATAAAGTCATGAAGGCAATTCAAGGAAAGCTGATCAAAAACTATGATCTGCCATTTGATGTAAAAGAGTTGCAAATTCAACAACAAACTTGTCCTTACTACAAACCAATTTATGATTTTCTTGCACATGACATTATTCCAAGTAATGCTAAGCATGCTAGAACTGTTCGTTCTCAAGCAGAGGATTATTTGTTATGTAATAGTTTGTTATTCAGGATATTTTTGCATGAGACTAATGATGCTAAGATGACTCTTCAGTTAGTCGTACCTGAGACTATGGTAGAACAAATAATATCTCGATATCATGATGACTTGTTAAGTAATCATCAGGGTGTAATGCGTACATATTTGACTATTAGACAGCATTTCTATCTGCGCAATATGTTTCAACGCATCAGTAATTATATTCAGGCATGTCTCCGTTGTCAAGAATTCCGTAAGAAACCGGACAAATTGAGACAATATCATGCTCGCATTCCTGATTCTTATCGTCCTTTTGACAGACTTAGTCTGGATTTCAAGACTATGCCCGCAACGGCTACAGGATTTAAACATTTGATGGTTGTTTGTGATGAGATCACTAGATTTGTTGTATGTGTTTCTCTTAAGACTCTTGATGCTGAAACAATATGTGAAGCATTATTGCAGAGGGTAGTCACAACTTTTGGTCCACCGTCTTGTATCATAAGTGATGCGGCAGCTTCTCTTACAGGAAAATTAGTGGAGCTCTTAAGTAAAGCTTTAGGCATTGAACAAAAGTTCATCAGTGTAAGCAATCATGGAAGCTTACAGGTTGAAAGACACATTCAGACTCTTTCAAATTTCCTCAAAGTGAACTTAAATCAGTTTGGTACGGATTGGGTACGATTTGTCCCAACATCAGCCTATGCATATAACACATTTTCCTCTCCTCAGTTAGGTAGCTATAGCCCATTTGAACTTGCATTTGGACGTAAGCCACCAAATCTTACAAATTTATCGTTCAATCCAATGGCAGGATTATCACAATCTCATGGAGAATATGCTGCATTGTTAAAGAAACGATTTGATCATTTGTCAAGGGTAATGTTAGTCTTGCAAAAGAAGCAACAAGATGCTCAAAATGTTAAGATAAGTGCAAAACTGGACAAAGGTGCAATTTATTCAACGGGTCAATTAGTGTATCTATATAAGCCAACGTCTTCTTCCTTGACTGCGAACTCTCGCAAAATTGCTGCAGAATGGTGTGGACCATTAGTGATCCATCAAGTTTTGGATAGGACTCATTATTTGTTGGCCACTCTCAAAGGAGAAATTCTTAGTGATGTATTCAATTATAACAGGCTTAAACCATGTTTTGTAAGAGCATCTTCTGAAACTAAGAATATCACTAACATTCAGAAATTGCGAAATGTCTTGAAAACAAAGGGTTCATCAAGTGAAAAGGTTGCACGAATGCGAAATGTTTTGAGTAGTAACACTTCTAATGCAGAAAATGTTAATGTCATGCAAGATGCACATATTGAGTTTCATGATGAGTTTGGTAACATTTTGCCAGGGGTAACTTCAGATCACGTCATGTGTCTTATGACCACTAAGCCAATGAATGTTGCATCCTTTCTAGAGAATAGAGCACATAATGAAGGATTAGCACTTCCATATCCTTCCATGAAAGATAGCATATTAAGGCAAAAGAAAGTTTTTGCAAATGCTCCACAAGGAGACATGAAAGTTCAACGTGCTAGATACAAATTGGGTGAATTACAGGTTCTGGTCACCTATCAGACACCATGTTTTCCAACAGGCTTTAAGAGTCATGATTTTTGGTGGAATGTAGGAAAATATTCCAACACAGAGGAAATAATGAATTTTCTCCATGAAAAGGGATTGAACATTACAGGCAGTCCAGGCAGGATGTTGCAAACATTATATGGTTAATATGTATAACTGCATATTGCTTTAAGTTCAGATGAACAGGTGTTTTACCCACGATTTTATGAATGGAATGCGTCATGGCATTTACCTGCATACCTATTAAGTGGAAGTCATTGTACTGTATGGTGTAACAATATAAGCTTTATTGTTAAAAACGCCACCAAGTGACCTAGTTTCATCTTTTATAACAAATGTGTAGTGAGTATACCTTATTTCTCCTTATGAATTCGTTCAAACGTTTACCCGGCAATTAGAACATATCCGGAACATTAGCAACATGGGTTTTCATATATTGAGAAATATTTTAAGGATATTTACATTGCATCATTTATGTTATATATTGAAGGCTATTTAGAGACAGCATTGGTGATATGCAACTTTTGCTTACAGCAACAGTTATCGAAGCAAATGAAAGTATAGCTCTTTTGAGGAACTTATGTATATATTTTCTTTTTATCAAATATTCATGCAAAAGTAAATTTCATCATGAAGTTTAAAAAACAAGATGTTAAGTAATATGTAAATTTGAAGAAAGATTTGTTGATGTCATAGTCTATGGGGTCTCTTTTATGGTATCGAATATCTAGTACTTTGGTACTTTACTAGACTATCATTCGGAGTGCATACCTAGGGTCACCATGCTATCGAGTCACATTTTGTTGATTTTCTTGAGGTGAATGTATATGATTCACAAGGTTTCAAAGCAGTTTTGAAACTATGACTTCATTAAAGAGGAGGTTTTGTAAATGAGTTTGTAATATTTTAAGGTTCTTTTTCTAGTGTACGAATTTTGCATGGAACGCTAAGGCGTTCTGTTCAGTTAAAAGATAACTAAGTCAAGTTTTCTCTGATCTCTCCCCAAATCACGGCATGATTTCACTTTTGATATAAATGTATTATTGATGTATGAAATGCATAAATGTATTTTGTAAGAGATACTGCATATTTTGCTGTGTCATGTAACTTTGAGATACCTTAATGATACTTTTTTTAGGTTACATCATATGATGTCATCAATATTGAAGAGGTACACAAAAAAAAATTTTCAAGGAGATAGTATCAATGTATATACCATATGATCATTTTAATATTCGTAACCAAGATGTTAACCTTTGAGATACGTGAAGACCATTTATTGAAGTCAATGAATATTAGTGAATGTGCTTACAGTACACTACCTTTTTGAGATAATGATAAGTTAAAGCAGTATGATGTTAAAATTTTGGAGTATCCAAAAATTTTAAAAGATTGAGGGGGATGTTATGAAATAGTGATGCCATCTCTTTGATGTTACCGAAACACGCCATCGAGACACCTTACGGGCCTCTTATGTATTTATCTAGGTCATGGATTCAGTTTTCCCACGAGAAGTTTTTAACTATCTTATTGAATCTTGGTACAGGGCTTTTTCCCAAAATAGATTCCATTATGTCTGTGGAACATTCGAGAAGGTTCTCTCACGTGGTATGGAAGTTTCCATAGAAAGGGGATGGACTTCTAAACTCCCAACCAATCAGGGCAGATCAGTGCCAGTGCACTTATTTTTATATCATTAAGTTAATACAGGATGGTCAGTTTATTGGCTGTCTACTGATTGTGCGCAGTGGGATTTTATGGAAGTAGGGTTTAAAAGTAAAAGGAGGCCGAAAGTTTGAGCACTCTGTCAGCAAATTTATGACTTGGCCAGCAAATTTATCACTCCGTCAGCGCTCCGTGATCAGTTCGTTGCTTCGTCACCATTTCATCACTCTTTCTAATTGTTTAATTGACGGAGTCAAGTCAAGTCAAATCATTGTAATTTAGTTTTATTTGTAAAGAGAATCGACAGAGAAGAAATTATACCGAATCATCAAATCAAATCCTATCTCGTCAAATTGTTTTTTGTGTGAAGTCATTGTTTTCTTCCGTTCGAGACATCTCCTGAAGAAGCATAAATACGGCATCAAGATATCCCAGTACCTTTCTATCGCGAGTCCCGATATAGTTTTACTATCGGAGGAGCCGGGCTCGTCACAATATTACAATATGATGCATAACGTTTACGTGTTTCTTTGAAGATTTGAAGATTCCACATCGAAGTCTTCTTAGTTTAAGGTAAACGTTGATGGAGAGTGTCATGAAGCGAAGGAAATGAGATAATACGTTGTCAGAAAACATTCCAAATTGAAAATTGAAAAACAAAATTGTATTTTGGCAAAGTTACATGTTACTAAATGGTGTCCTGGGAGGGGATCGAGTAACTTGTTGTGTGTCGAAAAAGGTTTCATGAAGCCTGATTTTTCCAACGATGCACACCACGGTTAAAAGAAAGACAGTTATGACTTTTTCCATATCAAATACTTTCAAACAATGTAAAATTGAAAACAACTTGGGTTTGGAATTTGTGTGAATCTTAGCGGAATGTGTCTATTCTGCAACGGTGACAGAATACAGAAGAAGTAGTAGGCAAGTTTGTAAGCTTACGTATATATATATTGCGTACATTACTAGCGGCCCTGCAGTGATTGAATCTTTAGACATATGTAAGTTTTAAGCCTTGCAAATGAAGTTAACGAGATCTTCTATAGATACAAAACTAAAACTGCTGCCTAATCCAGGGATGAAAAGATTCGGAGAACCCTGCTAAAGGGCAATTATAGCTGCTGGATTTGCCTTATAACATACAGGTAAATGGCACATTCTAAAGCTAATATTTCTGGCTTCTCTCAAGCTTAACAAATAGAGGAAGGAGAAGAAGAAGAAAGAGAAAGAGAAAAAAGAAAAAAAAGGAAAAACAAACGAAAAAAAAAACGATTCTGATTTGTAAGTAGACCGTTTACATTTAGACTTTTACAAGCAAGTATTAAGTTTGTTTCACATTTGGAGAAGCGATCCGCGTTATTACATCAACTGCTTTTGCAGCAATATCGACGGTAGTTCTATAGTTTCTTTCATACATCAATCAATTTAGGCTCAAATATATCTTGAATATTATGATTATTTTTCAATGGAGATGAATGCTTTGCACGTGTCATGAATATGTACAGTACTTTTATTGTGCTTGAGTCAGCCTACAGAGTGGGTGTTATAAAATCGACCGTTCTGTCGGCCTATCAGTGGCTGAGGAATAGTCAGATTATTAGTATTTTTTTTCTCCCTTTTTCCCGTCTTTGATTATACGCCAAGAGGTAAACTTATCAATATGTAACCCTTGATGTGATAATAACCTGCAGATAATAAAGCAGGCTGGTGCAGTTATCGATTTGATTAATTTCTGATTTTGACTTCTGTCATATGTTACGTCGGAAATGTCATTGGTAGATAATTTGTATACATGTCTAACGATGTAGCATCGAGGACGGTTCATTTGAAGGAGGCACTTTGGGGTGTTAAATATGATGGACTTCAAATATCCGATCGATGAGGGCGTGATTATTTTAAGTTCTCCTTTCTACCCGGATACTATACGAGTTCGACAACTACCGGATAGTCTTTCGTTTGCGGCATTGCGTAATGCTTGTAACAAGAAAATCAATTGGGGAAAAATGTTCGTATTTCGTCAAGAGTTCACTGCATTAATTAACACAATAATGATATTAATATCATTTTAGAAACCGTATTTGGAATGATGAAATGATGAAGTGAGGAATATTTGAATTTGGAATACTTCAATCTAGTGTGATATCAGTGAATTCGTTTCCTTGGTCGCATATACTCACTGTTTGCGATGTCCTCTTATTGCATTCTTATAAGGAAACCATAAGAATGCAATAAGAGGACAACGCAAACAGTGATTATATATACGACCAAGGAAACGAATTCACTGGTATCACACTAGTTTGAATTAAGTATTCAAAATTCTAGTATTCATTACTTAAATACACTTAAGTGTACAGGGGTTTTGAAAGGTTGGTGTGAGGGGAGGGGGGGGGGGGTTATTGCATCACTAGTGCCCATCAATTTTAAGACACCACTACCAATCCAAGCGAAACCTTTAATCATATAGCTGTAGAAACGACAGACTGTGTTGAATTTCCAAACGTCACTTACAACCAAATCATTTAATTCAGAATATTGAAACAGCTTTGTGAGTTGTTTTCTGATCAAGTTTATGCTGCTCTTCGACACGAAAATCCCGTAACAATTTAGGTTTTGAACTTGAAGAGTTAAGCATCATTAAAAAATAATGAAGAAAAAATAATTAAAATAAATGTATTCAATTTGCTGTTGCAGACATCGTCACTCCTATATGAACAGTGTCTGGCCGACGAAATATTGAAAGTGGAATCAAATTAAATTAAATTCTGTCACATTAATGTTCATTTGTTAAAGAAACAACATCTTAAAAGGTGTCTTTATATCTGATCAATTGCAAAATTAGTTTGAGTAAATCCTTGGACAAGTTTGACAGAAAATAAAAATGTCGTCTAGACGCAAACCGCCGTTTCAAACATATGTACATATTAAGGAGATCGCTGTGTACATATATCGGGATTCGCCTAAGATATATACTCCACAGTGCGGACGGTTATCTCACAGCTGGGACATCTCTGACTCTAAAGAAAACAGTGTGAAATCTCTCTTTGACTTTTAATCTGCTTAAGTGTCCTCGTACTGAACATTAAATCGCCAGTTATTTAGGAATATATTGAAGGTAGGCTATTACAGTTCTAGTGATTAATAACAGCTCAATAAAGAACTCTCAACCGAGTAACTAAGTGTGGCACGAATATAGAGAAGTACCAAGGGTAAAACATAAGCAACATGTCATCTCGGACCTCCAACTTTCTACAATAACGTGCAAGTTAACGTTTGTTCTTGATAACATACACATTACTGAAGACATTTCATTAAGGGATGTGCAGGACGATGGTACATGGTGTGGATCACTTGCGAAACCTTAAACCAGTTCATGTGCTAATGGAATGTGATTCTAGATAAGTCAATTGAAACCTGTTCCCTGCTGTGATATGCACAGTTCCTTCAGGATGGGTGGAATTGACAAGAAGGTCCCAGAAGAGGATTACAAAAGAAAAGAAAAGGGTGGGGGAGGGGGATCAGGGAAGGGAACACAATAAAAACATGAAAGTTTATTATTATTTATCAACAGGAAACATTCCACAGGAATAATAAAACAGGAAACAAAACTTAGGGCAAAATTATCTACGAATCTGGGGGTCGGGTGGGGAGCGGGGAGGGGGGGCACTCCCAGAACTGACATGAACCTCTAACTACTGTATGAACTTATCAGTGAAACCACCTCGGGCGAGTGTTGTTCCCCGACTAACAACCATTGTATAGTCTTCGGGCTGACCAGCTCGTGGCTCTTTCCCGCCCCCATCTGCCAGAGCAAATTTTTCTTCTTCTTTCTTTTAAGTCTAGTTGATAGACCGAGACGTAATTAACGTAGTCCGAACTATCACAAACTGGTGATTTAAAATACAAAACATAGGAGAATGTCCCGGTTTACCAAAAATGCAACAATCCGACACTTAGTATAACTATTAGCAGTGAATATTCACTGTGATATGCCATTTGAATATCGTGTGACATGGATACAACGGTGAAGTAAGATGCAATCATGACAAACTAGCGAAAATAAATATTAAGAAGAAAAATCCCCCCCTTCTTTTTTTTGCTACTGTAACAGCAAATATTTAAACTTCATTGCTCAAAATCAAATACAAAACTGTTGGTTGCTTTAAGGAGAAAAGCGATCTGTAACCTATATTTCAAAATTGATTAACAATTCCGCATTGATCATGTAGCTATCGGGCGAATAAATCCACACTTATTAATATATATAATTACATTTATCATAGTTGTTTGATTCTTGTAAAAAAAATGTGCTAGTGTGGAGAAAAAAAAAGTCTCTCGAGTGTGAAAGCCACGCGCATTTCCAAAGCAATCAATAGTTCAATGGTGGTGTCATGTGACTTCAGTCTGTCACATAAATCATGACTCACATTGCTGCTACGATAAGTACCTCTGGGAGAAATTAATATGATATATGGATATGGATTTCATTAATTATATCCATGTTATATTTCTACGTTTTGCTTCTTGGACTTTTCAGCATGACTGATTCTTCTGAAGGGATTTACCGGTGACAACAACTCCCCCCCTTCCCCACGTCCCCACCGACAACAACCCATCCCGACAGAGGCGCGATGGGGGATTGGTAATTATATTCACCCGAGAGGGAGTGGTGGTGGCCATAGTAGACAATTCGAATACCACTGAATACTTGATTGACTGCTATACTGCTAAGTCACGTCCCGTAATATCCGTGAACCAAGACAAACCGTAGATTAACCGGAACAATCAAATCTTCTTTAGTTCTTAGTTAAGTAAGTATACTGAAAATAGAAATGGTCCCACTTGAAGGAACATGGAAAACAATGCTTCCCTTTTTCATTGTGCGGAAGAATGACAGATTACAAAAATACAGAATACAAACTATAGGAATACAGAATAATACATTGCATACAGAATATAGCCTAGGGAGCAACTTACTGTGGTCGTTGACGTTGTGGTAAATTTGTAAAATGTCGATATTTTATCGACACTATTATACACCGCACTGGCCATTAGAATCCCTAATACAAAGTTTTCTTTCCTACTTTTATAAGGATAAAATTTACAACATCAATAAAAGATTTTTGAAAACGTTATCTACGAGGTACGGTGATTTGTACTGTAATGTTCATTTCTTTTGATGAGAACATCTTCGAAGATATCAGATATGTATGTTATCGACAGCAGATATTACCTTGAGAAAATATGGTTGGTGAAATCACCGGAAATATGGTAATCAAAATCCCCCGTTTATTTTGATACGGACTGTATATATATATATATATATATATATATATATATATATATATATATATATATATATATATGGTTGATACGGATTATATATATATATATATATATATATATATATATATATATATATATATATATATATATATATATATATATATATATATATAAATATATACCATGTTACTCTTAGACAAGAAATCTCGCCACATTGCAGCTGTCAGTCACCCTGTCAAAATGCAAATTCTTAAGTAGTTTGATACAGACAACGGAAAAGAAGAAGAAGGGAAGGCCCTGTCACGAACATGACTACGAAGATATTGACACGCTTTGAAACTTAATCTATAGCATTCGTCTCTACTTCAATAGTAGACGGGCCAATTTCCTCACCGTCTAAAAGAAGCTGAATTTAACTATCAAAATGGTTGATACGGATTATATGCTCGATTTCATTTTCTCTTTTATATAGCAGGGGAGCTCAGAGAATACAAAAAGAACGAATTCTTTCACTTGATATTTTATTGTTAAGGATTTGTTATCAAACAAATGAGGTAGTCCACTTCGCCCAATTTCTACAATCATTTTCGATTAAACTTCGAAAGAAAGAATAAGGGAAGAGGAAATACCCACTTTTGTACAGTTCGTGCCTTTTCGGAAGGAATGAAATATATACAAACGTCTGTTGAAGTGTTTGCTGAAGTGTTTGAGGTGTTGTCAAGAACTTCACAAAGGGAGAGACTTAATTGCCCTGCAGAAGG
This sequence comes from Apostichopus japonicus, assembly GCF_037975245.1. NCBI lineage: Eukaryota > Metazoa > Echinodermata > Holothuroidea > Aspidochirotida > Stichopodidae > Apostichopus > Apostichopus japonicus. The sequence goes on from NC_092577.1 coordinate 32,763,593, forward strand.
TTGCCTGATCTGGTGGGTGTATAAGACTTTTGAAAAGCAGCTGAGCAAAGAAGTAGTTGTTTTATTGTAAGATCCCTCACAAAATATAACCTAAGAGATAGATTGTGACTAAAGGTATTTTATGTAATTTACTTTCATAGTGCGGATTTTGTGTGCTATTAAACCAGGAAACGTGACACGTTAGCCTACTTACTATAGGACAATGTCATTGATGACACCAATTATTCCCTGGTGTCTCGACCACGCATTACCCTTGCGCAAGGGGCCATGTTCCTCATCTCTATCGTCAGTCGATGGAAAACCGTTCAAGGGGGTGGGGGGGGGGAGGTGTTTTCATATTAATTAGGATTAAGTATAGAATTAGACCGTTATACCGAGACCAGAACGCCCTGTGTACCAATCAAGAGTTGTGCGTGTGGCAACCTCACACAAACTGTAAAACTAATTATCAGCACCAACTGTAGAGACCTAATTTATTGTTGAAACAGCTAGCTAAATATAGCTCAGTTAACACCAGTTTGACTTTTGTGGAAGGGGAGGGGGGTGGAGATAGAGAATGAGGAGTACCCCCATCAACATCATCAGCAGCAGCAGGCTAAGATATTTGTTGTTTAAACTGGCTATTTTTGGAAATTACTGTTCAATCTAATCCATATATTGTTCTTTATGTGATCCCACAGACGTCACGGCATGTTATAATATACAACATATTACCTTTGATGACTACGGGGATCATTGAGATTTTTAGGGATCCAGCCGAACTCGTACTAGTATTTTAACATCATAGTTGCTTGTACTCGTCTTGTACTCCATCTCATGGACTTTGTACTCGTACTAGTGACAGGTTGTCAATCTTTAATAGATACCAGCCTACAACATTAACTACTAGTACTTGCATTAGACCACGGTACTCGTACTCTGTACTGGTACCTACACTATTCTCGTACACATGTATACACTGTACACTGTACTCGTATGACGAGGTCATCGATGGATTCTCCCTTTTCAAGTTTCTTCTCCATTTCGATGAGAACCTTGACACCCTTGATGACGCAATTGACTGGTCGACTTCTGAACTTTCGAGACGATCCAAGTACACTGAACACTGTACTCGTGCCTATAACACAGGGACGATTCTGCACCTATACTCTTACCCCTGTTGCTGTACTCGCACTAGTCTGGTACAGATAACAAATTACACAACGTGTCTTTCAAACATCATTACCGCAAACATCATTACCGCATGTTGTTTCAGATATGTGACAATTTTGAATAGTCAAATACACATGAAGCCAATCTCGTACGTTTTCCCAATCCGGCAAAGATCCCTTTATCCAGCAAGTTATATACAAGTTAGTTAAATCCACTAAAATCACTCATAACAATCACTCAAAACGCTGCAGGCGTTTGCATTTGTGTTATTTAAATTAAATCCCGAATGAACTTCACGGCTGAGTCGATTACAAACAAAATTCCTGATTAACCGAAAATGAAAGACAAAACTTTCGTGAACCTAATAGTAAGGATAAGTATTGTTATCACTGACATCAAAATGGATTCCTTTAGTTGAATTATACAGAACGTTCATGGAAATTACAGTTTAACTTGATCATTTGAAGGTCTGTGTTATTGCCTCTCAAACGATGCTTTATAAGACGTAAGTATTGACAATCAAACTATTAATGAGTCCGTTCTCGTATTTAAAACACAGCAGAAGTGCCTGTATTTGTACCCCGCCACCACCACCAATCCCCTTTCGCGAATTTATGGTCTTACTTGTACTAGACGCGTTTTTGGAGTCAAAGGTGCCCTACTGATACAATACTAAGTAGCCTACTACTCATAATTGCACTTAGAACATCATTATACTCTAACTCTTAGAAATTTCAAATGTAGCGGTTATCAACTGTTATACTTGTGCTAGAACTCTATGAACTATTTCACACATATACAAAGTTATATGTACCGTAGACTACTTAACGTACATTGTTTGACCACGAGACAAACTGAAATTAGCCAGACACAAATTATACATATATATGTGTGGAAGGCGTTGTATATGACGCTTTGTTGAAGTTGAACAAGGTCATTGGCAGGGACGCCAATGACGTCACTACAGTTCGTGGTGACCTCTTCTCCCGCAACATTTGATGTATACATTGCAATTTGGACACTTGTGAAACACTTTGCCTACGTGTACCTATATACATCTGGGAGAAATCCCAAGTTAAATATCAATAAATGTAGAACGCTGACTTTAATGGATTCTAAATGTCTAAAATGTGCCGTCTCTAAAGTGCAGGGGTTCTGAAGGTACAAACGAGTCGCAGACGTATCGTGCAAGTAAAAGACAAAACTCGTCTACATTTTATCCAGATGTGATGTTTGTATAACTTCACAAGTCACCAAATATAAATCGTTTTGTTTTTTTGACGTGTTGTATATAGTTTGGAGTATGAACCCAGCATCTCGATAATAGAAGGAGTTTCGTTAAATGTTTTTGTCAGTACAACCTGGCCGTGTGTCATCAGATGTCTTTACTTTGACATTTTCTCAAGTTTAGGGTAACCCAGATACAATGTAATGACGTAAGACATGATTTCGACCGTTTGACTATATATTCATTTTATGATATCATATTGTTATACTATCTTGACGTGTTATCAAGACAAGTATATATATATAAACTAAAGCAATTCGATAGGCCTACTTTGACAAATTTTGTTAAAATGTTATATTATCGTAAATTGTCAACTCGACAAATACCATAATTTGTACATGTTGTCAAGGTTACGCAAACACCCGAAACTTTGGCAAATGTCGTCACGATATTTCGAGAATTAAATGTCAGCAAAGGCTTAATCTAAAGATACATGTTTTTGTTGTGATGTTGTATTCGCATAAGACGTTAAGTCTTCTTTCGCCTGAGTGTCCCACCAGGACCACCGTATGTACGTACGTTCATACATAGGATATCGTTCACGAGTAAAGTGTGGTTCAACTGATTTCTCATCTTAGGCTGCTGTGTCAAGAGAAACGGAATTATTGCTTGAGGAGACGAGAAAATAGGTCATGTCTCCAGCTGTATTTGGCCAGGGCTAGTGTGAAGCATTCTTTAAAGTCAACAACGACGGTATTACCGGTAATAAGAACATTAAACACTATATAGACACGTTACTGAGTAATGGATTGTTAATTATAAACGGCAGCAAAGTGAGTTAAAAGTGTCTTCTAGGATAGCGCGGTACGTTTAGTAAACCGGTGCTGTTGTCGTGTAGCATTTGAAGTATAGAGTCTTAGCAACCGGGAGGTTCCGGCTTCGATACCCGGCCAGGTCATAGTAAGGAGGGTATTTCATCCAAGAGCAATCTACGGTTTACGCAACTGAAATGACTTTATAATATTGAAAAGACTCCAAATTTGGGTTAAAAATGTTGAATTGGAAGCCACCCGACGTATAAGCTGTAATCCATAAACACTTGAGGGTTTCTCCCACATTTGTGGTCGCCTAACGAGTCGTAAAAATAACTGCTGATTCTTAATATTATTCGCATAAACTCGTTGAAAACAATCGTATCACTGACTCATACATTTAAGAAAGAATATTAACGAGATGCAAATCCATCCCTTGCATATGTTTAGCCATTGTGAAGAAGATAAATGATTTGTTAATTTATAGAATAATAAGGAAATAAATAAAGAAGAACTGACTCTTTGCTAACAGATTTCACATATTAGTCTATCACTTTCAAGCTTTGATTCGAACTTCTAAAACCGATGTAAAAATATCATTAGAGAAAATGTCACCGTAAAAAAAGAGCTGGTCTTGCCAAGCCGATTCGGTATTAGAGACGGTTTTTGAAAAGCCACAGACTTATTGGATATAAGTAACCTTGCTTCATGTTTTAAGCGGGAATGTGACACTATACGTAATCACTGAATCTAAAAATAATAATATTTGTTTCATGTAACTTTATAATAGAGATTATAACAGGGTGTGGGACTTTTTGAACTGATCTGTTTTTGTCCCCTCTTTGTGAGAAAAGTCATCTGTTCATAATTGAGATGAAGACAGAGGGGGAAAAAAAAAACAAATTCTAAGCAGTGTACTTCCTCCCCATCTTGCCGTTTTGAATTTTAATATCAAGACTGACTTGATGAATTCTAGATAGAACAGACTGCTTCAAAGTTCAATGTGTGAATACGTAGTCAATATATAAACGTCGATGTGACTCATAAAATTCTCGAGACACAAAACTCCAAAACGTTAATTATTTTCTGAATTAACAGCACCAGAGGCTTCCTAAGCATGCCAATGCAATATATACAGACAACTCACACTTTAAAGTTTAAGCCAGGTCAAAAAAAGAGTCTCCAATTCCTTAGAGAATATCGAAGTATACAAGTTGTGGTTCATATATATATATATATATATATATATATATATATATATATATATATATATATATATATATATATATATATATATATATATATATATATATAACAGAATCACCAGTTGTAAGATAGAATCCCCGTAATACAATTTCATCTTTAGTAGTTTTGCCAAAGTATGTCAAGAATCAATGAATATAGTGTTGTATAATATATTCATTCTCTTTTATTGAACTTTTGTTTATCAAAATTATTATGAAAGCAGACACGATTTCTGTTTCTAATATTTATCAACCATGATCTTAAATTTCACGAACAACCAATGTAATAAAGAGATTTTTTTCCATCAAGTTGGCAGTGTTTTGCGAATTCTGTATCTTTTATGTTGGATGACCAGCTGCACAAGTGTATCTTCGGCTAAATCTGTTCAACAAAATCGGCCAATCGGATATAATTATATTTTATATCAGGACATTTTTGATCGCAAACAACTTGCAAATTACCGAATGGGACAAAGTATTGACGCAAATATTTGAAATAATTTTACTACAATTTACTAGTAAAGGGTGTAGTTATCCTCTGCGAGATTACAAATAACAATAATTTTGAAAAAAATGTTGAAATATTTTTTTCTTGCTTGTTCAAGTTTGGGGGTAAAAACAATTGTCCTCACCATTGTGTTTATGACATTTCTCCTTCGTGAGTATATAACTGGCTTGGATTCTGCTTTCCATCTATAGGTATCAATTTACTCATGGTCTTTAGCCATGTATTAAAATATGTTATATAATTTACTATAGCTTTAAACCCCGAGGAAACACGACAGTGGTGTGGAACTTATCTTTTTTGTTTGTTTCAAAGACAAGGCCAGTAGATTTAGAAGCAGCTTATGGTGGAGGTTGCGCATAGCAACGTGACGCAAGAGGAGCATCTGTGTTCCCCACAAGAACTTATAAAGACTAAACTCATATACCAGCAGTCTAAAATATCACGCATACAGAGATGCGCATACGTCATTTAGCATTCGCCTGTCCGAACAGAAAGTGGGCCAGGCTTTGTCACATTTGACTCGGACAGTTGACACACAAGTTCACTAGCGATTAGCATCACGTGGTCTGAACTTGCGAGATCAACGTAATGACAATTTTAAGAAACTCTGCTCAAGTTATGCCAATAATTTCATCAGATTGATATGATCATAAAGTCCTTGACGAATAACTGAAGTAACATATATTGACATATCACGTAAACTAGTATCAGCATTTACCATAAAAAAAAAGAACTTTAAATTTATTCGATTCAATGTTAACTCAATTAGAAACAATTTACTGGATGTAAACATTAACTCCGGACTCTGTTCATTTGCCCCTTATTACCTATTTAGTATCATTTCGAAATTATTGCCTTTTTGGATCGAACGTGTCGGTTATTACATGTCATTCGCGAGAACGATTAAAGTAACCCGTCCTAGATTCTAGGTAATAATTTATCAGAGGTTGACAACGCTTGCATGCTGACGTATATATACGCTCGTAACTATACTTCTGAGCAAATTTGGAAAGATGACTTTCATGGAACGCCAAAGGGCTCACCAAATATCATCACGGTGCTCCATGAAAGATGATGATACTCATCTTTACTCTAACAAATAATTCCAAACTATGGACCAAACTAAACCCCTTTCGGCGTTTTCTGGATTTCACACATTAAAAAGTAATATTTATTTTCAGTTTAATATAACATGACAATATGGTAATAACGGATGAAGAGAAAAGGAATGTAACGTTTTATCTACTTTACTTGAGCGCGTACCACTGTATCCAAGTGAAACTACATTCCGCTACGTTTAACACCCAAGATATGTGACATTGTTATGTGATAGTCAAACAAATCGTAAACACAATAGATGTGTCATCTTACTGTTTGCTCTCCATCAAACACATTCCAGCAAGCAGAATGTTCCACACAACGACATAACGTCACGGATGCTTCATCATCATCGTCATCGTCATCGTCGTCGTCATCATCATCATCGTCGTCGTCGTCGTCGTCGTCGTCATCGTCATCATCATCATCATCACCACCACCACCACCACCACCACCACCATCATCATCATCATCATCATCATCATCATCATCATCATCATCATCATCATCATCATCATCATCATCATCATCATCATCATCATCATCATCATCATCATCATCATCATCATCATCATCATCATCATCATCATCATCATCATCATCACCACCACCACCACCACCATCATCATCATCATCATCATCATCATCATCATCATCATCATCATCATCATCATCATCATCATCATCATCATCATCATCATCATCATCATCATCATCATCCAGATATTAATAAATATATATGTATATATATATTTATAGGCCTATAGTCATATATATATAGCCTATATATATGGCCTATGTTTATATATATAACCTATATATATATATATATACATATATATATATATATATGCATATATAAATATAGCCTATATATATATATATATATATATATATATATATACCGTATCAGACCAAAGAATGAAGTTGAGGTATAACTACATGATTATAACTTCGTACAGGGTCTTGATAATGTCTAACTGTGTTACTAAACTGATATAGACAATACCATTTTACAGACTTGCCTGAAAATGACTTTAGACATAAATAAAATGTTAATATTTTATTTACGGCAACAATTACAATGCTATCAATCCAGGTTGTATTTCTATAACACCTTTTAACTTTTGAGTAATGATCATTTAAACAGCTGAGGTTCGTCAGTTGAAGTGACTGAACTATATAGTCTAACACAGAGACCATTAAGTCAGTTATTTAAGATTGAATGCAAAAACTCTTTAGTAAAACCGTTGAACTTGTTTAAACTCAAAGTAACATGTTTAAAAATACATTTAAGAAATTGTCAGGGCACAAATAATGTTGATTTTCAGCCATGTCATCAATTGGGTATTATGTTGTTTACACTGAGGTAAAAAAAAGGCATTCTTTACTTGAGTTATTAGAAATTATGACAAAAAACAAACAAATATACAAGCAAGAGATTAACATAAATATTCCGGTTTGCACTGAGAAGCATTCAAGTGATCATTATAAAAGGAGCGTTCCAGAGATTTAAGTTTATATTTTGAACATGACTATCTTGAAGAAACAAATCCCTATATAAAATTATACTCAATGTTTGCTTTAATATTCCTTGGACTGTGAAATTATCAGGACTTAAATTCTACTTAAAGTCATCCATTAAGTGACACCCTAAGAAATTTTTGAAAAAAAAAATCAACAAAAATAAAATCAAATAAAACAACAAACACATACAAACAAACGCACACTCACGCAGGTTATTACTGTAAACATTGTCAAAGTAACCATTTTTAAACCATATGTCTTCACGGGGCCTATTAGAAAGATTTGGATTGTTTTTTTCTCGAACGTGTTAAAAAAAGTGCATTTTGAGGTTAACTGAATCACACGTTGTCAATAGCTTTGACAATAACAAATTCACTTCTGTTTGTGTGTTATGATAAAAGTGTTTTGCCGATCTTTATGTCGTTATCAGTATAGGTTAGACGTATAGGAGTTCTTTAAGCCTAGTCTGGCTTGACGAACTTAAAGAGATATTATAATTATTATTTCCTATATGACTGGATGTCATTGATCAACAAACAAATTGATGAAAATAAACAAGATATGAAGATGGGATCTTCAACAAAAAGGGTAAAATAATGTTTACTTCTTCTCGATAAATGTGTGTTACGTTGTCTTCCAGTAGAGTAACCACTTTAGTTGAAAATGCGAAATTATGTGAAATTTGTTGCTGTTGTCTAGATATTAGGGAAATCGAACGGTTGTGCGTATTGCTAATGCAATAAAAACAACAAGGATATATTTTGCCTTTATGGTTCTCATATTATGCTATAAATCGCGACCAACTACTTTAAGTTGATCAGTACTGCATCATCGAATAAATAAATAGATAAAAGGTACTATATTGACCATTGTGAAGCTCTCGAACTGCCGATCCCTGCAGAGAGTCGAAATTTAAGCTGGTAGAGCTGTTCCTCCAATATATAATGTACATTCAGTATATAATACTGCGCAGACAGTGTTATTTATATAGGCGAGACTATTGCGTATTTAGAACGAGCAGGCAGTTCCAATAGCAACGCTGTTTTACGCTGAGTTATACCAAAGATGGGAACATGTTTACATGTTAAGAGCAACCAGCAACTTGTCCGTCTGCAGAATTACAAAGAGCGGATTATCATCGGTCCACCTGTTTACTCGCTTTTGCTATCAACCGACACGCTTAGAGAAACCATGAGTTAATATCAACAGGAATCATGATAAATGCAGCAAAATATTAATCAAATGGGGTCCATATTTGATAAATGTCAGAGAAGAAAATTCTGTAAATAAATGAGAAATTAAAACGCAGTTTAAATGAATTCATGCTTGATTGGAACAGTGTATACGTGTTTTAGGCAACAACAATTGTTTATTGCAAGTGCTATATTGTTTATGTTCATGTTTTGTGTTACTATAGTTACCTTAATTATGCATATGTAAATCAATGTTATTACGTATAACGCCATTCTACGTTCTGCGCATCAATGTTCACCCTCAGTATATACCTAGTAATAAACATGCGCATGCGTCGTGAGCCAGGTCCGGGCCCAGGGTCAATAATGTAAAAGGCTCTTCTTTCTGCAATCTCCATATGTCGTTTGTGATACCTGCCCCTCCCATTATATTCCCGGTCCCCACCAATTGATCTCAGAACTCGAGTTGTAGCCTGGTGACCACCCACCCCCCCCCCCCCGGCCGCGTAATTTTTTTCCCAAACTGAACTGACACTAAAATTATTTCCTCGATTCTGATTGGCTCTCAGCGAGCACGTGGTATACTTTAGTATTCAACATAGATCCCTCCATACTCTGTCGATATCAATATGATCAACACGAACAAATTCAAGATATTCACATTAGCAACTTCCCAGAACTTTAGTAGGTATATATGAACGAAAGTATATAGTGTTCTTAACACAATGAAGCAACTATTCCCAACTACTGCGCCCATTATAGGCAGTCCTCGTTTGTTTACTCGCTTGACTCCGCTCTATACACAACACATGTAATGTAGCCTATTGTACTGTGTATAGTAGTATACAACACAATAAAACACAGTGCAGTTGTAATTGTATACATGTAGCCGATGTACATATGTACGAGGTGTTTGTGTACATTCGGAGTTGCGATACTTTTAGTTTTATAATCATAAATTCAAAATGTATTCAGTCAATGAATCATGATAAGCCTAGTCGAATATGCAGTGGCCATGAAGACGCCGAGCGAGTGTGTGCCAGCCAGTGAGTGTACACAACAAAGGCATTTGACGATATGTCTGTGTCTTTTGACTCGTTAACTAGTTGTATATTATACAAATAATGAATGGTTATGAGTGCAATAGTGCAAATATTTCATGAGTTGAAAGATGGAATGTTCCATTCAACGAGGCGCAGCCGAGTTGAATGGAACAAATTACATCTTTCAACGAATGAAATATTTGCACTATTGCACGAATGGAAACCATTCATTATTTGTTTTATACAACATATTAGGCTATATTAAGATGGGTAAAATGCACTCATGCAACAGATTGTTTTGAACAGACAGGTTTCTCTGCTCTCTTACCATTGAAAAAAAAGTGCTACCAAAAAAGTATAACCCATGGTTCAATTTCATAGAGTGGAATAGAGCGGATTTTGCATGCAATCAACGAGCAATTGACCAATCAATTGACCAGAATACAATTAGGTGTTGTATAAAGCCTTATAACCTATACGTACGGAACCTATACGGGAACATGTTGGCTCACTGAGAGCCAATCAGAATCGAGGAAATAATTTCAGTGTCAGTTCAGTTTGGGAAAAAAATATTCGCCCCCGGCCTCCCCCGTCTTACTCCGCTTCTCGTCAGGCATGCCGCATACTCACTACAATAGAGATAGCCTGGCATATTGATTTGACTTCTACGTGCCATTTGGTTTAAATCATGAGTAATATGTGTTATTTTGAGATACGCAAAACACATTTGTATATGTCACTTATGAACCTTTAACATTTAACCACGATTATCGTGTAGGCCTAGTATCGATTCCCTTTCGAAAGTTCGGAGGGACTTTTGCTACACCACTTGAAGTAACATCGTCATGATCACCACGTTACAGTCTCGAACTAGGGCGTTTCATTAAAAATTCTTTACAAAAACAACTACATATATATTGTGTTCTCTCAACTCTTAAACTCCAAACCCGACCACGCCCTCTATTAACGCCCAGACCTGCACCAATTTAAAGTTGTCTCTCATTGGAAAGTTACTAGACTTGTTTTAGTTGTATTAAAATGCAGCATGCATGTCGATAAATCCCAAAAAGCATCACATGTTGACTTTATACTGTATCCTGCATGCTGATTACAATGGAAGCTGGTCACTTCGCCCAACAACCATTTCGCCCAACTGCCATTTCGCCCAACCTTATACCATTTCGACAACCAGCCTGGTCATTTCGCCCAACCAGCCTGGTCATTTCGCCCAACCAGCCTGGTCATTTCGCCCAACCTTGATTAAATATTATACTTCAATAAGAAAACGTTCGGGAATTGTTATATTAAGGAAACTTGAGGATGGATCAGTGTTTTAGGGGTTAGGTTTGATAGGTTTGATAGGAAACGTTCGGGAATTACTGGGTTTACCAGCAACAGTAATGAACGACAGATGTCTCAGTTGTGATGATCAGCTACTCTTGAAGATATTTACGATGTTCAAGGACAAAGATCCCTTTTTCCTTTTCTATGAGCTTTTTCATCCATCCAACCATTGCACTGTGTTGTTTACAGCTGTGGAAGCGTTCAACTCTGTCAACTGTATCGTGCGTGAGTTATAGAAGGTAGAGACAATTCAACAGACAATTGATCAAATTCCAGAAGTTATAACATGGATTGAGGAAAGAATCGGATATTGACTAACTTGCACTTGAATACAGGGTTGTTATAAATACCACGTCCCTGTTTTAATCAGTCAGGAGGCTCGCTTTAAAGGCCTTTTAAGTTAGCTGGATTAGGATTAGGGCAGAGATGTTGTTCCGCTATCTATCCACCCACCCACCCACCCACCCACCCACCCACCCACCCACCCATCCACCCATCCATCCATCCATCCATCCATCCATCCATCCATCCATCCATCCATCCATCCATCCATCCATCCATCCATCCATCCATCCATCCATCCATCCATCCATCCATCCATCCATCCATCCATCCATCCATCCATCCATCCATCCATCCATCCATCCATCCATCCATCCATCCATCCATCCATCCATCCATCCATCCATCCATCCATCCATCCATCCATCCATCCATCCATCCATCCATCCATCCATCCATCCATCCATCCATCCATCCATCCATCCATCCATCCATCTATATATCGCAAAGGTATAATGATGGTTCGTTCCGTCATTGAGTCAATAACGTAGCCAGTTGGTTACTTGCACTGAACACTTATATACACTTATATATAACTTTCCATGATCGAATTTGTCGATAATTTGATAGGTGAATATCCTAAAACCTATTATAGATGTAATTTCGTCTTCTTTTATTTTATATTATTTTCTGATCGTGATACAGACACATTTCAACATGTACAATCTCTGATAAAATCATTCCTTTAAAGTCATACCATTGAACTGATGTCTCGGATTTGATATGAAGCATGCCAAACCAAAGCGAAAATCTACAAGTTCGTGGCCTATCTCTGTATCCTGCGTTGATTTTCAAGATAATTAGGATTTATAGTTTATATCAAGATATAAATATCTGGAATTCACGATTTATAAAGAGGTTCTTTGTGACGTGATGAATCATATCTTGCCTTTTTCAGTGTTAGCTGAAACGTTAACCAGGCTTCCCTTTCTCAATTATAGGCATTGTTAATGTAGATATGAAGAAAAATTGGTGACTGTATGGTCTGAAAACCAAGATAGAATTCCGTCGCAAAGAAGTTTTTTTCAATTATACCTTGCTGGAGGATATTGGACATGCTGCGACAAAATCAAACCAACAAAATACACTGTGTGCTGATTCAAGTGTAGGCATGCCGAACGTTGGCACGTTCGGCACTTTTAACATCACTGGACAGTGGTCTTAAAACTGCGTCCACCCCCACCCTAATCCCCCTGCTCTGCAGCATGACAAAATAATGTATCGGAAATTAATATAGACATTAATCAGGCATTAAAAAGAAATTAATCAGGTTTAAACCTTGCGTTTGTTTTTGCATCTTTAGCGATCAACTCACCACGTTTATTTCCTTATTTTAATAACCAGATATATGAATAAAAACATAGGACAACATAAACAAGGAGAAAATTAAAGGAAGCGTGGTTATCTTGGGGAATGACGATAAATAAAAGATAATAATTTTTCTTGAAAAAATCAAATGGTCGGCTATTTTCTCTCAGTGGATCGAAATTTGATGCTGGCAATTAGTAACACTCGAGTAGCGTCCCGAAGAATGAAATAAACAAAAAAGATAAAAAGAAAAAGAAAAGTGTGAATTATTATTTTTTTATTTATTTTTTATTACAAACATCTCTCATGTATTTCAGTTGTTACCGGAGAACGCATAAATGACGAGGAGAGCAACAAAAAGTGTTGTCTGTTTTCCTTTAAATTTGGTATTTGCCGTGAAGAATTCATTGCATCTCTCATGTGGCTGGCGTCATTGCTAAGATGGACACTCGTTAGTTTGAAAGCTCTCCAACCGCTTAATAATACACTGACGCAAATCTTAATGTCCAGTTCCTAAGGGTGATTTCTCCAAACCTATATATATGTAAGATAAGCCAAAATGGCTTGATAAAAAACATGTCTCTTGTGACCAATAAAAGAAGATTGGAGTTAAGAACAGTGCTAGAAGCTTCTACGTGGATCCAAGACAAGAGGGGAAAAAGTAATAGTTTGTTGCTATTCTTGAACGTCATTTGTTTAAAACTTTTACAGGGGGTGGGGGAGTTTAGAGGGTATACTGGACACTCATGGGATTTGTATGCGTACGTAATCCTGGACCGACATAAGTTGGGATGGAAAGGCCAAAACTGTTAACTTAATTAGTTCTAAAAGCATTTCGTTTTTAAAAAAAGGAATAATAAACCATGTCTGTTGTTGTTTTCTATTCTATTTCTGAAGTGACTGTATAACACGTTATCAGTGTCAAAGAATACAATCTACGGAAATAGTCAAACGACCGGCATCAGATTCAATTAGAGGGCGTCATACATAAACCTCTATCATTTTATTTTCTCCGACGTCTTTTTTTCTGATGCATGTAACTATGTAAAACTGTGCAACTAAGTTTTCAGGCTTAAAACTGCAACTAAAAATTTCAAAAGATATAGAAAAATCATGGAGAAAATATGATGACACTGCTTTTATGTATTTACACGGTATGTCAGGAGTATGTATAGTAACGTTACTAATATACCATGAATTCCGTATGTTAGCATTTCAGCCCAGAGGTAATTTATGAGGTAAAGGGATCGTGGTAGAATCATTCCCGTGGTAAGACTGCAGGGGTTTGTTCCTCTCTTCTTCCTTGAATTCAGAATTGTGATCACACACAGTAATGTCGTTCTTCCCCGCCCTCCTATCTAAACTTCCTTCATTTCTTCATCGAAAGAATTAATTTGAAAACATCCATCTTATCCCAGCCATCAGACCATGGAGGTAAAACAGACAGACTCAGTACCAGCACCATGTCACAATATAGTTTGATTCCGTTATTAATGCAATTTATATCAAATTCATTCCATTTATCTGTTTGACGTATATAAGCATGTATGATTACCGCTATACTGTAGGCTAAAAACTATAGGTTGTAGTCGGTCATATATATATATATATATATATATATATATATATATATATATATATATATATATATATATATATATATATATATATAAATATATATATATATATATATATAAATATATATATATATATATATATATATATATATAGATATATATATATATACCCGTATGTTTATACAACATAAAATGTCATGTTAGACTGTAGTGTATAAACCAGACTATATGAAAATTATATATTCCTCTCTCATACTGTTTAATGTACTTAAGGGCGCCACATTACTTAATTACAAATCGACCTGCTGTCATAAACAAGTATGTAAACGGGCCAACGCCTCGTTTTTGTACAAGAGTTCATGAATGCTTTAACGTATTATACACAAGAGTATAAACAAATTAATATTCCAGAAAAATTTCCTGAGTTTTCAAGGTATATGACAAGGCTAAATCCCATTTGTATTGCTTGAGGAAATGAAAGTGGCAATCATTGTTAAGTCACTTAATTGCTTAAATATCTTCAAAGCCTGTTTACAGTAAGCCGTCATACTATGTTGACGCGGGTGAACAGGTTAAAGTCGGGTGTGTGTAATAACAATTCGAAAGTTTGTCGTTGATAGTATTTCTGTTATATGTAGGAACGTAATATACAACACTTTTAACAGTAGGAGGAGGGGGAGGGGGTGGGGGCTCGGGCGGGTAGGGGAGGTGGCGGGGGGTGAGGAAGCCGAGCTGAGCTCATAGATCGAAGGTGAGACCTACAGGTGTTTTGTTGAGACAGTAAACGATGTCGACGAATAAAGGATCATAGAGGGGTAAGGAAAGGCAACTTCCCGGGTGACAGTAGTTTGTGTTATACAACTGTATATACCCACGACTAGGACATATATCTGATTAGAAAGGTGTGCCCGCTTTGGCTGGAGTGTAAGGGCTCATCAACGGGACCCCACCGGGCGGGATTTAAGGGGAAGACTTCCGAAAAATACCGGAATATTTAAGATATTTCTTGTTTTTCTAACAAAATACCAGTCAGAACGCTGGTTATTAAATAAATATGAAATTTGTAACATACGTGCATTTAATGTTGGAATTTCCTCGTTTCCGTCGATGGGAGATAGATGGATTGGAGTGAGTGGGTGGGGTGGAGTCGGGTGGGGCAGGCGCAGGGGCAGGGGCAGGGGCAGGGGCAGGGGGTAATTATAACCGTAACAACATGCGGGCGTCTCTCCTTCTGTCTATGCCGTTGTCTCTCTTCTTCAAGCCAACAATAGTTAGTTATATAAACATGTAGTTACACATCTATTATTGTGTACATGGCACGGAGTTATTATAGTTAGCCTATTTATATCCTAGCCCTTCTGGCATGAAAAGGCTTTAGGGCAATGCAATTGACCTGCTTCGCAGCATTTTTTTTATTCTATTCATTTTAAAATATTAATTTAATCGATGCTTTCTCTTCTTAGTGTCCTGCAGTAATCATTCTACAAGTAAGGAATAATTTGGAAAAACAATTTAAGATTAACCTCTTGAATTTTTACTTTTACTTCTTCAAATTACAAAGCAAAAAAAAAAAAAGACAACATAAAACATACAAGCACAAAGAAAAACAGAGTCCAACGTGACCTCTCCTAGTTCTTATGCTTTTCTTAATTACATTCGCCAATATTTCAATATTTCCTTATCACTTTTAAACCCGTTTCCCTTTGTGTGATTTTTCTACCACTAAGTATTGGCTTATGAATATTGTTTGTAGCTACAGGGGAATACTATATGACCTACTGGGAGTTGTTTAACTTAATAATCAACTTTCACTGAAGTATTATTAACATGAACACGATAGGGTTAGTTTCGAACAGTATATAACCGTCCCAGCTTACAATTATGTTGTTCATGTATTTTCGTCACTTTTTGTTGTATGTATAACCCAAAATACAACGATTGCTGTACCACAAAGTTACACTATACTTTGTGCTTTTTATTATAATTATTATCTTGCTTGGTTAGATCAGCATTTGGCACTCTTCCAGAACTCCTTCAGATCCTTAAATTTTCATGATGGTCAATCCCTTTAGTTCATTGTCTCCCCAGTACCGCGCGCAATGGAGGAGGGGTGGGGGGGGGTCGGGACAGGGGGCATGGACCCAACCTTCCATCATCAGTCTGGGATGTTTAACGTTGAGCCGGGGAAGGATAAGACCACTGCTATATGGGTCGGTACATCCCCTTTCCAACCACACACAGAATGAATTTTCCTTCATCAAAACCCTGTGTTTCGATATTATTGCAGAGCTTAACATATACCTGAGAACGCACCATTTGACATATTAAAAAAAGGTTTCCATGGGGAAGGACCCCCAGTCTCCCCGCCATTGGAATCGGCTTGAAAGACCCTTAGGCCACGCTACCTCCCTTTTTTAAAGTCATAAAACGCCTCTGACCTTTCGCTATAGCTTCATGAACTACCTAACACAGTCGAGGGACTTTAGAAGTTTGCACACCTTCACCTTATCTTTGATATCTTGTGAACGCCCATTTTGTCTCCCGATGAGACCAATACATTTCCTATTGTCATCTATACGTTCAAACTACTTTGACTACGATTCTTATAGTAGTGCTGCAAAGAAACAAAACAGCATAATGACAAAATCACCAATGCAAACATGCATATAGTCTGAGAAGTTTATAAAGAGCAGGTTATGATACGTTGGTTATATGCAGTGAATCTGTATTACTGTGACACCTTCTTAACTTATTAAATGGAACCGTGGCATAAATAATATCATATATATGTGTGTTAAAATATTAAATAAGAACCAAAGTCCCAAATGTCACTAAAAAGATTCTTATACCATAGCAACGCGCATGCGTATCTGATAACCTGTTTTAGACAGCCAATCCACAGACGTCAAAAGACATGAAGGATCACCGACGATCCTGCAGTCTTGTTACTAGGGGCTATATTCTTATAACTGAACGATCGTCACACATGCAAGAGACAGGAAATACCAAAGGAATTCAGGATTGAAACCCACATGGTTTCCATTTTCTGACTCTAAGGTTTAAAAGAGTTATTAAGCGGTCATCTTTTAAAGCTTGCAAGGCAGGTGAAGCGAAAACTGTCAACTCGTGAAAAACTTTGAACTATATGCCAAAATGATTTCAAGACTTTTGGAGCGAACCGCGGATTGCCAGCCGATCAATCAATGTAATTTACACATCAGTTCGTTTGTATTATATATGAGCGACATCTGGCATTATCTCAAAAGTGTATCCACACATGTCGATTGAATATTCATGACGACATGACGTCATTGCACAAGGATTTGAACGCGTCGGTCACCATGCGATGTGCGATTTAGACTTATTAAAACGTAAGTTCTATCTTCAGATGTGGAAATAAAATGTTAAATAATGTGTTATATGATTTTGTTGGTCCGGCAGTAAATCAGAACAGTTACCTACATATTATATACGTTTTGGATTATCTATCCATCATATCCAATTAAATCATACATTATGAATTTTATACGCTGATTAACCCGTATTACTATAAACTCACTCTTTTCTGTTTACAAAAATGGTTTTATTTTTCTTTATTTTTCACCTTTTTATTGTTTTGATCGTGGACTGAATATATGGTTACAACTTATCGCGTATAAGGGAACGTATACAATTAACAATACACAAATTACTGTAGTGTGTTCTATTTGAGAGTTATCTCAATGTTGAATTATGAAATATGATGTCAATTTAAAAATTCAAAAAAAGATGAAAGAAATTTGGCAGTGTGCTTCTATGACATCACACCTGTTTGCTTCAAGTTCACTTTGCATGGGGTACAAGAACGTGTCAACTTTCAAAGGCTGTTATCTCGAAAACATAGGTAGGAATTTAATTTAATTTCACTAGGACGGTCAGAACAACTTTCTCTTCCTTCAGCCAACATTACAGTTTCCTCTATAATATTATTATTTTAAGGCAAGCCTTGACAGCAACTGAGTTATTGGTAAAGACACTGAGATGTTCACATGATTTGAATATATATAGATATATATTAATAAATTCAACACTGACATTATATAGTTTTGAAGAGTTCATTAGTATTCAATAAAAATAATGAATTCAAATTTGCATTATATTAAATATATGAATCGTGTCCCAGCAGGTTAAAGAAGTCTTGCATATCGAATCAACTGCATTACCTTCAGTGGGATAGGAAGCTTCCAAAAAGTGGGGGGGGGGGGCACAACATCAGAGGGGCAGTTTCTCATTCCACAACCACTACTCGTTATGCTATAAACCGATACACACCGACCATATCACTTAAATATATATGATGTGTTAGTATGCTATTAATACTATTATGGTGCACGTGAATAATTTAAAAAAAATATTAAAATTATGAAAGGCTTAAGATATCCAAAAGACAGTTCTTCATCAAAGGGGCACATTTTATTTGCCAGTAGGGCACATTTGCTATTTTGGAAAAAAAAAGTGGGGGTGGGGCACGTGTCCCCAGTGCCCCCCGTCTCCTACCCCCCTGATTACCTTACTCTTAACGTTTATTTGGGTATAGGGAAGTCAATGCAAGTTGCCGTCCCTCACTGATCTTATAGTTTTCACCCTGTTCAGCAATCGTATACGCTCTTTCCCAAATCTATAGATTGAAAGTAACTATCATATCGACAAGTTTCTTCTTTTCGCCTTCGTTCACAAATATGAAAGCACTTAAGGTTGATCAATAAAAGATTGTAAAATGTACGGATTTTGACAAGAAATGTTCTTCAGTGGCGCCCTGTTATGACGTCATGTTCTGCGTGATGTCCAAGTTGCTTATATACCAACAATTACTCACTTGAGTATTACAGAATCGCGTTTTCTGGTCAATTGCCAGAGGGGGGGGGGGGGTAGGGTGGGGGACCTAAAGATTCTTTTTAATACTTTAGCTTCCTTTGAGTCAAGAACCGACTTATCAAAACCGACTCATAAAATAAAAGGTGATAAGAAGAAAATGATTCTTAGATTCTTTTCTTGAAACGAAAATGCAATTTCTTGAAATAAAATTTATTTTTTCCCAAATCGTACGACAAAATAACTGTAGTTGATTGGTTAAAAAGGTTCAGAATAGTACTTTATTTTGGAGAGAGAGGGAGAGAAGTTGTCATTAGGGTTAATACCGTAAAAACAGTGGACAGCCGTTTGGGAAATAAAGCCTTTTGGACGTCTTGCCTAAATGTTTCTTTTTTTTTTTAATGCAACTTTTGGCATATATGGTTATCGTCGTTCACATCCGTAAAAGATAAAAGAACAGTTATAAAACGAATTCAAGCTGTCGCCGAATGTGGCATTCGGTCTTCAAATGAAGTCTTCAAGTCTTCAAGAATGAGTACCAGTACTAGCATCTGGACTAGATTCCAATATGTCCCGGGTACCAGTACGAGTCCAAACTCACAAGGATGAGTACCAGTGCATGTGAGGTAACTAAGTACGAATATGGACTCACTAATGACTCGTTGCCCGTTTGCTATAATATGATCCTTTTTGTATATTTATATTTCGCTATAAAAATTTTGTTGTACTTTTCAAGGCCGACATAGTGAATGTCTCTTTTTAGACACTCATGTCTTTCGTAGAGCACAAGCTGTGCGTGTTTACGGGCATACTGTAAAGTTGTTCGAAATTTATGTTTATATGTTAGATAGAGAAATCTAGGCATCGAACAGATTGATTTCGACAATCCTAATAAATTAATAGACTTTAAAAAAAAGTTTTGTTTATATGCAACCGTACTACGACAATACCAGTAAATCCATAGAGATAGTATTAATAATAGTATTTTCCAATAGTAAAGTACAATCAATCACAGAGAAAATGAATTTTATGATCTTCATAATTTACAGGAGAACGAAAAGGATTTTTACATTTGCCTTCTATCTGACTTAAAAACCTAATGATCGAGTCCCGGTATACCTCTACCGTAAACATATAGAGAGAAAGTAATCATAAAAATAATACACAAAAGTAATATAAATAAATGCCAGCCAATAGTGCAGTCATCATTTCGAGAAGCTTGTTTATACGGTATAGGCTGTTTAAGTGTATAGATTTGCAGGCGTTCGATTTGTCTATTGCATGTAATGTAAAGACCCTTTTATTACTCTTTAACTTTAATGTAGAAACATTTTTTTTTTTTACATGAAATGCCTTTCGCTTTAACTTTGAGAATATTGAATGATGGGCATATAAGCGTGTTTTCACAGAGGCAGAGGAAGAGAGTTCAATCTATGGGTGGAATGGGAAGGGGAGGGAGGGGGAGGGGGATGGGAAGGGGATGGGTAGGAGAGGGAGGGGAGGGGGGTAAGGATCAAACTTCGAATGCTAGTTGAAGATGTAACTATATTATGATTTGAAGGGTAAAGCATGAACGAGGTGGCCTAAAACTGCAGTTAGAGACATTTAATGACGGGGTTAACCATAAAGATAAATCAACTCTTCCAAACGCCTTTAATATAATATAGATAACACACACCGCGATGTGTGATGACGTCATTTATAGATATCGTTATATGTGAATAAGTTGACTTTTCTGCTGTCAACTTTGACAGAGAATTTGGATTTTATTTTGTGTGGTGTGCAGTAACTTTTGTAATGACATTTCTCTTTGATACTGTTGCTATAGCGACAGACTGCTGCCGTAGCTAGACTGTTGCCATAGTGACAGACTAATGATTACAGTCTATCCATTTGATAGGTTTTATACCGAAGATGAATCTTCTCTTATCCCTTATGTAAAGTCAGTTTAACTAGAACTGCATTTGCCCGCAGATACGCCGTATTGTAGTGCGCGTAGAGTGCTTGCAGTATTACTATTAGGAAGAACTTTTCGGTTGTTCATGGTGTTATTTTTTTCGGCGGACAACACCAGGGAGTATAGACATGTAGGTACCTACAAAGTGAGGGCGCTTGTGAGCGCTGTGACAGGCTCAGAATAAGTTGCCTATGCAGCTAGCCTCTGAAACTGAATATGTACAGAGACTATATGAAACTTTAAGTTTCAACGTCCAGTCATGTAGGTATCGTTCACTTGGCCAGTAATGCCAATACTGTAGCGCACTACAATAATACGACTTTGCAGTGCACCCTGCACTATATAATGCATTTATAGGTAAACTCAGAGACGGACTGGCAGTGATTTAATCCCTCCGACGAAAACAAATGGTGATTCCCCCCCCCCCCCCACCCCGACCAACCGGGGTTTCATGGCCCATGTCAGATTGCCCGACAGGTGAGTCTAAACCCCTGGGTAAAAATGGCGACAATATTCAACAACATCTTACAAATGTACATTATTCAGAACTGACTTTGCAATATTTGGGAGAAGAAGCCGAGGTCATCAACAAGTTAGCGTTAAAGGAGCATTCCACGCATTAATCATTAATTTAAAGCTAGGTAGTTTGAAAACAGGAATAGCTTATAACTATGTTATTAGCAGTTGTTATTATTATTGTTCCCCCCTTATTTGATCTTGACAAGTCAATACTTATGTTTTGCCTAAACTCATAATTTTAATAACAGCAAACGACAAAGGATTGCCGCGTTTGATTAAATAATTACCATGCCAACAACAACAATAGGCCTATGTACTTTTCGAATTTCCAGGGAATCACTGGTGACCTATTTTGATACCAGTTATAGTACTGTGACTAGTTTTATTGTCTCGATGTATGCACTAAAACATAGTATCAAAGGAATAATAAGATGAGAAATGTTATATACCGTTTTTCTTCTTGTCAGTCAAAGAACTTAATTGATTGGTCAAAATAGGCATGACGATTGTCCAATCAACACAGGGGAAATCATGTTTACAATTAAACGGAGAACGAGATGCATTTTTGTTGTTGTCATGACCGAGGCAATAGAACAAAAACAAAGTGGGGTGAGTTCATGGCCTGAGAAACTGCGAGTTTTTGTTCAAACGTTGGATCAGTGCCATAAATGGCCAAGAAGGGAGAAAGGTGTTAGTTCATTCCCAAGATACAAAACATGCGCGTCGCATCGATTCAAAAATTAATACATCCATTAAAATCTTCGCCATATGATGTAAGTGATGATGCCTCCAGGGAGCATCCGTACGTTATGTTCACGTATGAAATTGACAATTTTTCTAATTACTTTGTTCTTATACAAAGTAGTGTGTTACGCGCAGACCTGGGAATCTTCGATATTATCGAATAAGAATTTTTTTCCATACCTTTTCTTTTTCCATTTTTGTTTTTGTCTCCATATGAATTGTCTTATTTTTTTTTATAATTTTAACAGATTAACAGTGATTTTCTCAAAGCCATATAACAGGATGCTGGAACACAGCTTATTGATCATAGTCAGTCTAGGAGACGGCGGTGGTTATTATAAAATGTGACAATGTTATGTGCTTTCACGGAATACCTATATTGGCGCAGATATCGGGGACGAAAGTTTCCATACGTCTCTTTATAAAAATGAATATTTAAAAAAATATTTATTTGAATCTTTTTTTTGCTTTTGAAAGGATTAGCAGTAATTTTCTTAAAGTGATACAAACTAAGAAAGAGACGGTGCTCGTCTCAGGGATGACAGAGGCCTAAATTGCTACCGGGTCAGTGATATTGCCGGTGGCGCTGGGATCTTGAAAAAAATGGCGCATTTTGAGTCTCGTACGAAATTAAATAGCATATTTTGTAACCGAGAGGAAATTGGCGCCCTCCGCACCTAACCATTTAGTGTGTCGGTAAACCGGTGGGGAAAAATCCGCACCTGACACTGATCAAAATTGTTTGTTAATGCTTTGTATTATTCCGGAACTTTAGAAAGACATTTGCATCTATAGAGTAAATAGAAACTTACTTCTTCATTCTTGCAAACAACCATATAGGCGGTGGACTGTGTTTAACCACTGCCTTGTATGTAGCAAGCTGGAGTCCCTTTGGACTGACAGTAACAGTAACCCCACACCTACATGACCAACCTGAACCTCTGTGACAAGTAATCCCGCACAGTGGTAGGCTCAGGCAGCTTTCTTCTGTTACCAAAACTCATAATATGATTTTAAAACATTTTGGTTGAATGTCTTTCTTGCCTATTATGAACAGCCTGCTGCTTTTCATATTTTCTTTCTTTTAGTTTTAGTTCTTAATCTTTTTATGTTTTATTGCCTTGAGAGCTCTGTAGTTTCCTTGTTAAGGATCAATAAAGTTCTTTCTATTATACTCTATATATACTTGTGTTTTTCAAGTAGAACATTTCTCTCCTCTTTGAAATTGTCACATTTTTTCTTCTGTAAAGGTCATATCCCTTTAATGCGTATAGCCTATGATTGATTTTATGTTCACTTTATGATATAACATTGAACAACAACAATTCATAAACCGTGTCATGATATGTTATTTTTATGTTAATAGTGTATGTTATGATTGAGAGAATGTGATGATCAAACTCGTATTTAAGATCCCATGTGTGGGGGAATCTGAATTACGACAATGCAAAAAAAATGATTGATGTCTGTGACAATGCGTGACGGAATACACCTATTAACCAACAAAACCGAAAACACTATTTAAAAAAAAAATGTTAAGTCTCAGCTTCGAGACAAGGATATGTGGAGGAATAAACTTAGATCAATGAGTAATTGCGTTACACGATTCTTCGTCTGAATCGAAGATCTGACGTGCCACGGTGAAAAAGGTGATGGATCACTAAAACGTTTTCGGTGTGTTGCCAAACATCGGAACATTTATCTAATAAAAATTTCGGAGCTCGCCGACGGACGGAAAGATGAACTGTTACGTTTTGTAAGACCACGTCTTTAGTCCAAGTTATCTTGCACACATTCTGAACATCGATTTAATGCTGATGGGTTGGAGCTCTGGTGGGTTGGGGTTCTGGTGGGTTGGGGGTCAGGTGGTTTGGGGTCAGCTGGGTGGTGGAAGATCTTTAAAATAAATTCCGTAAGTATTTATTTTATTTATACGAGGCACATCAGATATAAAGTCATATATATATATAAATGAAAACGTATATATATATATATATATATATATATATATATACATATAATCCGAATTTCTAAAACTTCTGCTCAGTTTAGAAAAAATCAGTAAGTCGCTTTGACTTTACAACCATGCCGACAATCTTCTCTATAAAATAGTTTCAATTCCTGCTACTCCTTGTCACTTTCGGTGATCATGCACTGAAGAAGAGCTAGTTTTGCTCCAAAGCTCTGCAAAAACCAAACATTTGGCTGTTTTACTTCCAATCACTTACCTAATTTAATTATTGTATCTCACTCGAGATCCAGCCTTTCTCTAAATGCAGCATAGTTGTTTAACAGTTTTCCGTTATTCCTATATATATATATATATATATATATATATATATATATATATATATATATATATATATATATATATAAATATATATATATATATATATATATATATGTAATGGAGGTAAACGACAAAGGCAAATGAATATATATAAATGAAAGGCCCGTGGTTCGAATCCCGGTGGAGGCTGAAAGTTTTTTCACTGATCTTGATTTTCCAACTCATTACGATTTTCATTTATATATATATATATATATATATAAATATTTATATATATCATTGTGACGTGTATGGTACAAGTGGGGAGGGGGGGGGTAGGGTGGAGGGGTGAACGTGCCCCACCCATCCGGCCTTACTCCTGGGAGGATATATTGTTGGCCTGCTAACCATCCTACTATCAACCTTTTCTTGCTCCAATATATTCTATAGAGAAGTACTTAAAGACAGTCGTCATTCAAGTTACAAATTTCAAGATTTCATAGCCCCTCACGAAGAAACCGATTTCGACTATCAGAAATCAAACTGTCTAAGTTACACTCCTCAATGTCCCTGAATGTTCTTCTGAAGGAGAATTTTAAAAAAAATGGTTGTGGCTAACACTTCTTACGATACTAACATTTGCAGGCGATACGTGTCTTTTAACCTTTACAATACTTCTGTTGGAACGCCATTAGAGATTAAATAAGCAACATTATCTTTCAAATTTACATGTAGAAGGTAGAAGAGGAGACATTTAAAAACACTCAAACGAAGGATTGCGTCGTCAATCATAGTCGACATTTTCATACGTGCAGCGGGGGAGGGGGGGGGGTAAAAAATCTGTCTGCTTTGGAACATTAATGACGAAATGAGTACATTGTGGCAGTTTGTAAACCTCAAAAGGAGTGACATCACAATCACATGGTGACACAAAGGAGTAAGTCATCAACATGGGAGAGTTTACCTATATGGCAATTAATTGCAATCATATTGCAAAAGCATCAAATGAATACAGCTGAATCGTTTCAACTCTCAACGCAAATTTTAGCGACATAAGTATATCATTTACAGCCTTTATTGGTAAATCGTGACCAGTTGTTTTATGCCCCCCCCCCCCCCAATAGAAACCAAATTTTCATGACGTCTCAGCCGTCTCTTCCAATTATCCATATTAAGGCACCGAAAGAGTGTGAGTAATTTCTGTTTATATTGACAGTGACTCCTGTAGCTAGGTATAGATGGACCTTAGAGAAACGTTGATACACTATAGTTGCTAGGGGGCGTGGGGGGGGGGGTATCAAATTAGATATGTTTGAATATTCTTCTAGAAATGTCACTACAGTTTAAATAAGGAGCATTTGATATGTTTGTTGTTTGTTCACCTAAACCTTTTTGAGTTTGAATTAAAGAGAGAAAAAAAAATGTGACATGCATGAACGTGTTGAAATGTGATGTCGTATACGACAGTTGACATCATGGTGTGTGACTTGTATTTAACTGGTAAAGGCCTTGATATTTCTATCGAGTGTAAACATCTACACGGCTATATATATATATATATATATATATATATATATATATATATATATATATATATACATATACATTAACCTACCCCCCCCCCTTTCATCAAGACTGTATATGCTCGAAAGTTGACATGTCTTGCTTGGATGTAACCATTTTTGGTCTCATTGACGTTAGAGGACTCTTTAAGTATAGCTACTGGCCTTATCTTCCTATTGGATAATCCTGCCTTGAAACTATAGGTGTTTAGAATCATGATTATAGGTATACGTGTTTGATTTGCCGGGGAATCTATATCGTATCGTATGAATATTCCATTATGATCCATTACATTATATATGTACTGAATCTCGAATATTCTCAACATTCATCAATAGTTGTATTGAAATATTTAACAGTCAATGTGGTGGAAATGTATTATTAATTCATATCCATATTGAAAGCCAGGAAGCAACGGGAATAAGTACCTTAACGTTTGCACAGTTTAGCTTCTTGAAGACGCTTCCCATTATATGTACCCCCCCCCACCAACCCCACCACCCTAAAAAAAACCTTTGCTATGTAAAGACATATACTTTATTTACCATAAGTGCCTAAAGGTTTCAGCAACTTCGGAACATTATTACAAATTTCATTCGAAAGGTTATGGCAAGTTTGATTCGGAGAGGTTATCTGTGCAACTAAGTTAACCCTAGGGAAGTTGCCCCTCCCCCACCCCCTTGGCCTCCTCCTTCATCACCTCTCCTGTTTAACCTAGGCTAACACTTTTCTCCTTAATAATGTTCATAAAAAAATCACAAATTGTCTAAATCAAATCTCTTACTTTTGTTTAATAATAGACATCTCATGGCAATGATCTCAATTTCTTTTCTCCATCTCAAATCTTCCCGTTTCTCGAGTGGAAGTTAACAACATTCTACGGCTTTGCAGCTCAAATTACGTCTAGCCTCGCTCTATTTTCTCTGAATCCCCCCCCCCCCCCTCTTGTTTTGCATGTCTATAAGATATAAAGCGGTGATATTTGCTTTGGATTTAATTTGATCATTAATGTGTGTGTGTATTGCGCTATTGGCATCGATAGGATAATCTATATTTGTTTGCGTTTGTATACTTAATCTTTGCTTTATATAGAAGAATGAATGAAAAAGTAAAGTTGGCTTGAAGTGCGAGTACAACAACATTGCTATAAGTACAGTTCCCTAATTAATAATTCTACTAATGAGGCCAAGCAGTACGAAAACAACGCTGTCTATAGTCGCAATTTACGACTTCCAGGGGCAGCGGCGAGCTTGACATTGATTTCAATGGGTGAACTACAAAGAATCCTCAAAATATACACTCCGTACCACTAATTTCAGGATTTGATTGGTTTTCAACAAGACGGCACATCTTAAATTACATTTGTTTCTTTCAATCTATTTTTATTTTCAACAACAGGGCGGCACGATTTAATGACAATTTTATTTAATATTGTAAGACAAGGCACTGTTTAAATAACGAAGGGGCACTTTTTAATAACATGCAAAACAATTGCAAAGAGATGTACGTCTTATTTATTACAATGGGGTACATTTGAGGTTTATTACCGAACTGGGGGAGGCGGGGGATGGAACACTTTCCCCGTATACCCCCCCCCCCCCCCATCGGCACTACCACCGCGGGCTGCATGGTTACTAACTTGATAAAGCGATATACCTGAGAAGTTTTAACCACCGCGACAGATATCTTACTTAGATCGAGGGGTTACCGGTTGTATTTGTAAATAAATATGATTTGGTCAAAGTTACAACCTTATTATACGCAGCAACGTAACAACACGAGCTACTGTGGTCCAAAGATTCTCTATATTTGGTCGGGAAGGTGGGTTTCTGGAGATTTTCAAATACTGAGGCCCTTTTTCCCCTTACTCCTTCTGTGTCCCCTAAATGTCGCACTTTGATGGCTTTATGTTAAAATGGCGTCTCGAATTTCATATTTATTATCGATATGTAATTATCAATTTATCATTTACCCCCGAAATGTCTTCTTTTCCATTTCATATATAGGTCACCATGGATATCTGCGGCAACGCGACACTGTCTAATATTACGGGCAACGGTTTCGATGATCCAATACAAGACACACCAGTGAGTGCATTATGTGCAATGAACGAAACCAGTTTCGCGAAATTTACAGAGCTTTTCAACAGAATCGCCCTTAGCAACGGCGAAGAGGTCGCGTCATTGATGCCATCGGTGACATTGTTCTGCTTCATCAACTGTGGATACACCTGTCCAGCCTACATCTATAGTGTGGCTAATGACTCAACGTTAGTCAAGGAACGTATATCGGCCTTTATGCCGCCTGCCCATTTCAGCTATTCATTCATTGTACCATTTCTATTTCTACTCGCGATCATTTTGCTGATAGGAATTGTGGGGAACTTTCTTGCGATCGTCGTGATTGTCAAGAATCGGGTCCTTCAGGCTTCTTCTCATTATCTGCTCAGCCTGGCGGTATCTGACATTTTGCTTCTTGTTCTTACTGGACCGACTGAAATTGCCGCCGATGCCCATTATTGGCCATGGAATTATACACGCTTACTGTGCCGATTGCGATATTTCCTAATCGAGGCGTGCGCATTTACCACTGTCTTACACATAGCAACATTTACAATTGAACGTTACTTCGTCATCTGTCACCCAATGAAAGCTAAATCACTCGTCAGCGCTTCAAGAACCAAGAAAATCATCAGCATTATTTGGATCGCTTCTTTTCTGTTCGCTTTTCCAATCTTTTTTGCTTATGACTTGTTAAGCGGATGTGAAGGAATTCCAGAATCGACAGTGTGCGAAATCAGGGACGACGATTGGGAAAAACGCTTACATAGATATTACGTGTTTTCCTCGATATTATTATTTTTTATTCCCATGATTCTTATCATCGTACTTTACTCACTCATCGCTAGAGTCATGTTTGGTTACAACGTCAAAGTGCCCATGAGAAGAAGTGCGAGCGTCGTGAAGAGAAAGTCAAAAGGCTCCAAGAAAATGAAAGAGGAAGAAGATGGCATTGAAAAGACCAGAAAACAAGTCGTTAAAATGCTAGGTGAGTCGAGAAAGAAAAAATAATTGAGAGATGATATAATCTGTTTTTTTAATGTTTTTTTAATATTTTTTATTTTATTTTTTATTTTTACCACGTGTTTCATCCAGTAGTTAGGACATGCATTAGTAGTTTTGGTAGGCCCGTTAGTTAGGAATTCTGGCAGTTGTAGGAACACCAACACTATTAAGGGCAGGTGGGGGGGGGGCTGGCACTGAAATATTAATGGGCTGAAAAAGGGCGGAATACTGGTAACCTGTCATCACATATAAACGTTTCTTATAAATGATGTTCAGAATTGGTTGGAGAAACGGGTGGGGGGGGGGGAGCGGTATTCTGTGATGCAGTAGACCTATAATAACTGCAGTGTCGGCATTGTGTTGTACTCATAGCGGCAGTGTTCGGAATGTCTTTGTAATATAATTGGATATCACTTAAATACATGTCTGGTATTCACATCGCGAAAGAGACTGTCGTTGTGCTTATCGTGGACGATATATATATATATATATATATATATATCATCTCAGTCAATTTTTGTAAGACGGCGATTTTTAATAATATGGCGCGTACGTTAATGAAACGTGCCTATTAAGTATTGTAAATACGAGCAACTTCATTATATACCACATGTCATCTAAATTGCCCCCAAACAGTGGCGTCGCCAAGGGGGGGGGGGGCAGGGGGCACGTGCCCCCTGGAAAACCTAGTGCACCTCGAGTGCCCCCCCCCCATCTGAGATTTGGGTTGGTAAAAAAAAATATATATATTTTGTTATATTCAACTCCCATCATCTGAGTTGGTTTTTCATAAGGACAAAGAAGCACAGTAATTCGTATTTTCTTCAAATGAGCTGCGAAAAAAATGAAAAAAGTTTATCCTTGACCGTCGGGTATCGAAGTCATAACCCGCGCCATCACAACAGGTGTCGATATTTACATTGAATGTGTCAGTGCTCACGCCATACCACGAAATGTGAGAATGTGAGGGTCCGCAGGTACCATACTTGCCTATATTTGTGGACCCATATATTAACCCTGTTGTGTAGGGGGTGCAGAGGTCATTTGAGGTCAGATGCTTGTAGGAACAAATGGCGAATGTTCACACCTGCATACTGAGCCATACTCGATGTGTGATCAAACTTTGGATTGCATTGTGAGATCCCTGATAGGAGCCAATAACGATGCTGGAACCTGTTACATCTTAATAGATAATGGGAGAAAACGCGAAGGACAAGAAAGGAGTCGGGGGTCATGCACAGGGCCGTCTTAAGAGATCACCGGGCCCTGGGCCCGGCAATGGAGCGGGGCCCCTCAATCAAGTGAGTTCGAAAAAAGTTGCGTGAAAAATTGGCATCCTTGACAATCGCTCAAGCATAGACATGCCTGCATTTATCACCCCTCCCTATGTCGCGCGTAAAGCATAAAACTTGAGCTGAATAACATACGTGATCTATCTAAAAGCTGAAAGACATTATAGAAGAGTAATCTTCCAGTTGCCCTCCATCCCTTCCCTAACAATACTGGACTCACCATTTGTAACACCCTTGTGTTGAGTCTTTCAACTGGGGAAACTAACGGAACTTGCGGCATTTCTTGATCGTAAACTGTTGTATGATTGGCTGAAAGTCAATCTTTTTGAGGATGTCACTTTCTATGCACATGAGAGAGAGCCTATTAAGTCGCCGTTGCCCCATTCTGTTCCGGAGATTATTCTTGATTAGTTTTAACCTTGAAAATGAACGTTCCCCGTTACAATCTGTAACCGTCATGCATAGGACAATTCGGAGGGCAATTTACCGGATATATTCTCCTGGGTGAGAATTGCATTGAAAAAATGACTGGTGCTCGGACCGCGGACCCGAGTTGTCTGGTGTTGTAAGCCTTCGGGGCATTGTATATTCCAGGGTTGCCAACTCAGATTCGAATATTTAATGTCAAACTCTCAAGTGTTTCACTAACTCTCGTCGCAAGTTGTCAAGTATCGAATTCAATCAGGCATAATGGCCTATTCAATAAGTTTTCCTCCCAGATTAAGACATGGGGTTACTACTATTGCGGGGCCCCTGACATCGCGGGGCCCTGGGCCAGGGCTCAGTGGGCCCATGCGTTAAGACGGCCCTGGTCATGCACACATTAATTCAACAAATGAAGGTTCTATTGATAGGGTTAGGCATAATATCGACAGCATGTGGTTCATATCCTCTGCAAAATTCTGCGCGTTGTTAAAATCATTACCTCAAAAATAGCAATTTCTGGAGATATCTTCAGATCGAATTTAACATCAAATGTGGCACCATTTTGCATCTAGCCCATCCTCCAGGACGGCGATCCGGATCCACCTAAGTGCCCCCCCATCAAATGCTGGTGCCCCCCCTGTGCCCCCCAGACTGAAAAGTCTGTGACGCCACTGCCCCCAAATGTAAGGACTTAAAAAAAGCTCCTGAAACTTAGCTTGGGACATTCTGGGTAACACTAAGTACTATAGTGAATCAGGGATTGGGGTTAAGTCGCAATTTCTACTGACAATTCCTGCGTTGATCCAATTGACAATTTGACACATTATATCTGTGTATGGCTGGCTGACTGACTGAATGGGTTGATGGATAGACGGATGGATGGATGAATGCATCGATGGATGAAATAAACAGGTGTATGCATGGATGGATGAATAAACGGGGTGAATGGCAGGATGGGTGAACGGATGAACGGGAGTAACTGATAAATGGTGAGTGACTGAGTGCCTGATCAGATGGATGGACGAACGAACGCGTTCGTCGGGGAATTGTGGTTGGATGGGTAAATAAACACAAAGGCGTCCCATCGACACACACACACACAACATGATGACATACTGTAATGTCTACAGTGCAGTTTTCCTTGGAACGCCCATAGGTTCCTCTGTGATAGAGGTTGGGTTCATTGATTCTGCTTCCCGCGTTTAAGCTTTAAGGTCGCATGCGGTTCGTGCATTAACTATAACAAGCTTGCAAATCAACATCTGTTTTGAGAGGCAGGCTACTCTAATTATGCCACAGATGATTATCTGTCTACAACCGGAAGAGTTTCATCTTATAGTAAGGGGGAAGTTGCTATTACACAACTGAGTATCAATTAACATTCATTGTCTGTCGATTAAATTTGACCGTTGTATAGTTTTAAGCGTTTCGAATTAAAATTCCTCTCTATGTATCGTGACCGCATTTTTGCTATTCACCATGACACATAAACTGGGTCTCGTGGAAACTTTGAAATTACGGACAGACAATCCGCCGGAATAGCTTAACCAGCATAATTAAAAAGATAAATATTTTGAAGGGGGTTGGTGGGGGGGGGGGTGGGGTGAGAATTTTCAGGACGGCAAGAGTGTGTGTGTATGTGGGGGTTGGAGGGGGGGTTGAGGATGTCTCTGAGACGTGCAACATTCTTTGAAGATGTGTCACTCCATACGAAATTGTAGCCATACAGACGGCAGTGTTTCCAGAAGACTTCGCATTTGTGTCATTCATGAGAGTGCAAGATCATTCAACTCTGCAATGATAACCATTACTCACTCATACCAGTAGCATTAGTGTACGTTTTAAATCATCTTGTGTGTAAGAAAACTGTTCATTCAACTATTTGATGCGTTTAGGAGAGGATGAGTTTGGGTGAGACAAAATGCTATATCATTTCAATATAAGTACATCGTACGATACCTCATCTAACCTCAACCAACTTCAACCAACCTCATGTAACCTCATCTAAACCTCAACCAACCTCATCATTCCCATCGGCTAACGAAACTACATGCCTTTATATACTACCATGCATAGATTTGATAAAAACGGAGTGATGGAGAACTTGCATAGGAAGAACGAACTCGAAAACCATTGGAATGACGTTCAATCCCCTCCCAACTCCTCCTCATCAAACTCCCAGACCTACTTGTTTAAAACTTGTAAGTCTAAACTTGACGACGAGCAAATTCAATACTTGATACCAAGCTCCTCTGCCTTGTCGAACTTTCACACATCGTCTTAGTTTTGTATTCAACGTCTACGTAATTCTTTCTTATTTTGATCGGTAATCAATATGTGTGGCCTCTATAAGTGCATGTCAATGCACTTTTTGTATTACCTCTGAGCCTTGCTTGGTTTTTTCTTTGATCTTGAGAGGGTCTCAAGAGGGACCGAAAACTTCCGACCCTAAAAACAAATTTATGTTTGTTTCCCTTCATATGTCAACTATAAGAGTTTTACCTTCGAACTATCTTTCGTGATATTGGTATTATCGACCGGGACAAAAATATGTTAATATGGAGAGACTTCCCTGATTGAAGGGGGAGGGGGGGTAGGGGGGGTATGGGCATCCTATTCTCATTGTCAGAGCTTCTCGGATACCCCACCAATTAAATGATTGATTCACAGAGAGAAAATAAATATATATTAGATGGCGAAAACAAGTAGGTTCAAACCTGACTGGAACTAAATAGACTAGTTTTGTTTTAGGTAAATTTGATGAATTTGATAATGTATGTTCCTATGACAACCCGCATAAGTATAAGTCATTATAAAACAATAAACTTTTTGTTTTCTCTGACGAAATCCTTTTAATAATTATTTGCTAGTCGCCATGCACGATAAAGCCTACATAAGACCGAAATATTGTTTACACCCTTTATTTAATGTAATATATAAAACGAGGCTCTAACTGATCGAAATATGACAATTATTAATCCATCTATCGTAAACATAGATAGCTAGATACCTGCAAGTCTAAGCAAATTCGCACGCTATACTTAGGATTGATCGGTATTTACGAAGTCTAGTTATCTGACTGTCTGTCTGTCTGCTTGATATCAAAGTGAATGGACGCGTACATGAAAATGAAAACAACAAATGGTTGATTGAAAATTAAAACCCAAAATAATGGTTCAATATGTATGCTTTCTCTTTAGGCATTTATACAACTTGTAGCCTTGGTATAGTCTGTAATCTGTATTACATCTATGTTGTTCAAATTGAGTAGACAAGAAAGAGATAAAGCCTCCACTGTGGGTGGGGAGGGGGGGGGTGTGGGAGGGGAGAGTGGATGGTTGTCCTCGTGGTCACGTCTGAACTGGTTGCGTCACAATTGTAGCTCCAATAAATCAATCAATACTATTAGCAATATAAAACATGATCTTGCTATACCCATCTTCGTATGTAGGTTTTCCCGATAGACCTGCTTAACGTGTCTACTTAGTACATTGACTGTTCGCAAACTAGATTTCTTCCAGACGGTCACAAATCGTTAGCTGGAAGATCGATCATTGAAAGGTTTTTTTTTTCTTCTGAATATGAAGTCCGTTGACCTCGTTATTTTCCGTGTTTTAAACTATAGTCATCGATTCTGTGGGATGGGGTTTCAGTCTTTATGGAAGATTCTGGGTCGTGGATCTTAACATTTTGTGCAAAACTGCTCTACACATTTATTTCCTTCAGTAATTCCTATTCTGTTCGGTTTCTCTAACACGGTGCCGCACCAAGCTCTTTACAGTATGCATCCTTAGATATCGATGGTTATTATATACCACAATTACATCACCTTTATACATACGGGGCTATCTCATCAATTCTCTCATAAATGTTGTCGTCCTTTTGGGAACTGTAATAACTTGCGAACATGTCCTTCCCACTGGCTGTTCCTCTCTATATTTGGAACCTAATTTTGGATTCTAATTTTGGAGTCTAGTGAGGGTGCGATGGCCTAACGAAGAGCGTCTGAAGATCGCTTAGGACTCGGAATTGACAAAAGAGTCAATTTTAATGGTATAGGCCTATAGCTGATCTTTCCGATAAAATCGTGATTTTTTTAAATTTGAGACGACCGTTCGTCTTGATCGCAAAATCAAATCACATGTCGAAGAAACCACTGATTCTGAAGTCGGTTTAGTTTGTTTGGTAAAAATAAGGCAAATAATTAAGTTTCCAAGCCATAATTTGAAAGCTATTGCAGCTTATAGCGAACCAAGTGGATTACCTTAATAGTAGTCAATATAATGCTGAAATATTTATGAAGAGCAGTGTATCGATTTCTAGTATGGCCATAAATCTTACTCGGCAGTGATCCCATTATGCTGAACGTTTTCTTCACTATACACTTTGCGTATGTATCAGTGTACCGTATGTGGTAGTTATTAATTTCCATCCCACCTTACACGTAAACATGTAACTGGTTTCTTATCAGAATGACATACCATGCATTTTATGAAAAACCATCCATGCAGACACCACTACTACCACCACCAGCAAAACAAACGTATGACCATGAAACACTTTTCCATATCTCTAGATGTTT
This sequence comes from Apostichopus japonicus, assembly GCF_037975245.1. NCBI lineage: Eukaryota > Metazoa > Echinodermata > Holothuroidea > Aspidochirotida > Stichopodidae > Apostichopus > Apostichopus japonicus. Next base: position 32,799,237 of record NC_092577.1, read on the forward strand.
TCGGTTTATTCCTTTGATAAGGTTTTACATATCAACTTATCGGTTTATAAAATGTCTGTGAAGCATTCCATTTATATATATATATATAAATATATATAGGGGGAAAAAAACAAGCGAAACAACTTAACAAAGAGCTAATTTGTGCCTTTTTTGCTTTCTTTTTTCATATATATATATATATATATATATATATATATATATATATATATATATATATATATATATATATATATATATAGAAATATATATATATATATATATATATATATCAGCCAAACGAAAGGTTGAAAAGTACAGCCCACGTCAAAGTCTTAAGTGCAACTTGCCTCTACAAGGTCACGTGTAGTTACCGTGGATAGTAATCAGCACCGTAGGCTTATGTATTGTCTTGGACGATATCGTCAAAATATATAGATGTTTGTTGTTTTGTACTTCCTCAAGGTTCCAACCTTTTATGAAAAAAGGTAGTTACATTCGGCAATCTTATATAAGCAGCAGCAAGTAAACCAAACTGTTTCAGCGACAGTCAATGGATATAACCTGTATTCAAGGTGGCATAGCTTACTCGAAACAAACTTTCAAACTTCTTGCATTTTTCATATGTAATCTTTTGATACGGTTGCAGACTAGAAACTCGAAGTGACGTAAATATATAGATAATGCTTAAAACAATAAAGTTTCATTTTAATAATGACTGAAATTTCATGACATTTTTGGAGTCTGTCGTTTTCTAAATTTCCTGTAGCCAGATGTGGTGTAGAGGGTGGAACAAAAATGTGTTCTACGCGGGAGGAGGGGGGGGGGGTTCTGAAACAAATAACTTTTTCTGACAATTCCTTTAGGCGTCCAGGCAAATATTTGGACGTGGAACCGGTCCCCACCCCCCTTCTCCCCTCTTGTCTACGCCACTGAGTATACGCGGTGTACACATCGGTATGTACTATGGGACAGTATCTATAGTGCACGTAACATTAAGCTTCAAATTCGCTTGATTTTATAAAATTGAAGCTCAGTTTGTTGAAACAAAAATATCAATTTTAATATTGCTTATAACATTAAATCTTGGAAACTTTGGTGCAAAAACTAACGATCAAAGAGCAAAAACTGTTTAAAAACAATTCGGTATATATGTAGAGACTTTCGTTTCAGCCATGTAGATTACGTGGACAATGAACATGCAGCGATCATGTACGGTATGAGGGGAGAGGGAAATAGAATAGTAATAATGAAACGCAACAAAATGTCAAAAATATTAATAATAAAAATCGTAATATTTCTTGTAGAAAAAGTTTTTCATTTTGTCTCTGTCACAATCATAACGGTTTAAGAATAGTTTTGCAAACTCAGAAATAGATTGTTGATCGATTCGCATCAAACTTAAATGTTTTAAATGAAGAAACATTATCCCCAGCTAATGGTACTCTGGCGTCATAAGGGGGAAACATGAATGTGATACAAGGGAATGTGGGAAGAAAATGGCCCTAGGGGGTAACTTGTCTTGATGTATTACGATCTTATCAAGTTTGCAAGATACCGTACGATTTGATAAACAGAGGAACTATATATATATATATATATCCTTCGTTCGTGACCATTTTGACATGGTTGCCAATCTTGTGTTTTGTAAGTTGATATCTGTGGTATTCACATCTTACCTTTATGTTGTCTTTAGTGATTAATTTCATATTTGCTCAAAGGGTTTGGAATGTAACGAGCATGTGAACCCCTATTGATCTCATATGCGTTTCAGTAAATCGTTAAAGATTGTGGCCGGCAGTAAAAGCTCGTTTCATTGTTACTAATATTACTAACATATATTAGGCAATATAACAGTTACGTCAAAACCATAATAACATGACAGAACAATTAATAGTATGTTTAGTAATAATTGCTACGTGCAGTTTCATCATCGCCTATACTAGTGGAATGATTATTTTAAGAAATTAATCAATTAACAGTTATCGATTACTTCCAATACTTCATGCACGGGTAAAAGTTTTTACCAACTTTAGGTACAAATTCAGCCACCCAGTCCTTGGTTTAAAAAAAAATCCGTTTTAACGATTGTTTTTTAAAAGTTTAAGCAGCCATTTCGTACTTATTAATTTTCAACAAGAGCATTGATGACAGTTTTAAGGGATGTTAAGTTTGCTTTGTAACTGTATACATACATTTATATGGAAAACGATTAATAGTGCAAAGATTCGTCCAGCTTTGGTGAAGCATTATACTTTGCGACAGTCGCCCGAGAGCCCGGTCGGTGAATTATATGTCACCGGACCCCTGGCCCCTTTTTAAGTCTTTATTTCCCCTAAGTATATGATTAAAATGAGAATAAATTTCCCGGACTCCTTAACTGACGCCGGTTCCGAGGCTTTAGTAAGTGCATCCACCCCCCACCCCCCCCCCGCCCCTTCAAAGACCTCCTCCTGTCGCCAGGACCGATTTGCAGCGGCCGGATGGCAGCAAATACAAACAAAACTGGTGCTTTAACTTAAGGGAAAAAATAAGATAGTTAAGAAGGAAAAAAATACATAATTAGGATACTCATCTACCACAACATCATGCAAATCAAAATTAACCATGTTTTGACAATTTATTTCTTATTTACGGCTTGGCTTGCCTATAGAAAGTGATAATTCTGTGTAAATTCTCAGATTCAAAAGCACCAGGCGTTCACTCAATACAATCATAACACTTGGGGTTATACGCCCTCATTTAACAGCTATATACAAAGCCAGTTTAGACGCTAGCAGTGAGTTACTTTCTTTTCTTTGGTACAGGATTTACAACAACAAAACTTAGGGAAGGACGAGATCACCAACCGTTATATTACCCTGTCGTTATTAGTCGTATAATTGTGCAGAAAAAAAACTGCAAAAAGATTCTTATCAGTTTAAGCAATAACAAATACCTGGATGCAAAATTATATACATTTTTTTGTAGATATTTAAGAAAAAAAATTGTTTTTCAAAACTGTTATATAATGCCACCATCCCACCAGGTTATATCTGCAAGTTTGAAAACGCGCATACAATTTTGCAGGGCTGAGTCGAGTGTGACCTTTTACAGCGGCTTAACCAGCGATTTACTGAAAAGGGGCTCCTCCCCAGGACTAGGCCTGAAGCGATAGGGATAAGGGGACGGGATAAGGGGACGGGGTACAGCCCAGAGACCCGGGGTCAATATGGAGACCCGGATGATTATGTGATGTATGCTAATACATTTTGTCATTCTCTTAATATACTAAAGGAGAAATGAAAGCTTCAAGAAGCATTACCAAAAGGTGAATTTTTCCTATTTTTTTGTTTTTGGAACTAATTAATAGCTCTCAAATCTTTAGCCCATAATAACTGTTATACGACTTTCTTATATACGTTTGCATAGACAACATTGCGCTGAAACTACTATTAACGCCAATGTACTCGTTAAGTAGACAGATCTATCGGATTCACCCGAAAATGTCACTAATTTTGATTGTCAGTGAATCTGGTGGAGATAAAGAATGCGGTTATTTGCAGCAGCTGCTTCAAGCATAAAACCACAAACAAACCATTCGTCAGACACGCTATGTTTTTTTTTGGGGGGGGGGGTGGGGGGTATTCATGAACACAGAGAGCCTACGTGTACCCTTAATCCATCCTATGTCGTCTTTGACAAATAGATGGCTGTGATTCGCATATTTTGCACAAATAACGAAACGTAAAAAAATCCTCTGAAGTACTAATTACTAAAAAGTTTATCCACGTGTGATTAGCATAGTATTTGTTGCAAGAATAATGTACAGACGTTAGAAACTAACAACTTAATGCGTATTTAGTTGGTCAGAGTTTTCTGCCTGGAAACGACCCGGCGGCTTATTTAATCTCGTTTTGATACTTTTTTTGTTATTTGTAATCGACGGGGGGAAAAAAACGGAAGTAGATGACGTATTTCGTCTTGCGTGCGTGCGTGCTTGTCAGTCGAGAATTGGTACCGCAGAAGTACAAGCAAATGTTTAATGTGCCTTTGTTAGCTTGTTCTTGTTGTTTATTTTGTGTTTGAGAGGGTGTGGGTGGGGAAGAGGATTATTTTTGACTAAATATACGTTTATTCATAGAATACGGTTTATAGTCTATTAAGATTCACATGAATGCGATGGTTTGATTATAAAGTTAAGAAATGTCTTTGCTTGCTTCGGAACAACCAAATCATTATTTTCTACCACTATACATTGTGCAATTAAGGAGCATTATAACATTGCTGTTATAAGTGCAATCCAAACACCTGCGGCTATCTACCCCCCCCCCCCCACCCTCACACTGAGCAACCTGCAAAGACTACCAACACGGATCATGTTCTACAGTTACAGAAAAAGGAGAATATTTTAGCTGTTTATGTCCCTTTGATATGACAAATATTTGAAACTTGAGAAATAATATAGATCTAACCAATGTCTGTAATAACTGGATACTAACAATTTGAGAATACAGTGGCGTAGGAAGGTATTTTTGAGTGGGGGGGGGGGCTGAAGATTTTTTGTTTGCATTTCCAGGTGGCCACAGATGCAATCTGGTGCAATATATTACACTTCAACACCCACTCCATTTTGTAAATAATTTTGCATTTTCACCTGGCCTTAGATGCAATTTGGTGCTCCAAATGAGAATTTTTTCTCATTTGGAAATGAAAAAGGGGTTTTCTGACTTGCGGAGCGGGGGGGGGGCGGAATGATACTCCCGCCCCCCATATTTTTCACTGGGGGGGCTGGCGCCCCCAGCCCCCGGTTCCTACGCCCTTGTGAGAATACCCAAAACGAACTTTCTGAGGTGGCCCTGTAAGGATGTGTATAGAATGTCCTCCTGAGTATACTGGTAGGAGGTATGGGGTCTAAACTGCCCTGAGATATACTTAGTCTAGTGATGTGTAGTTCCCCCTAATATACCGCAACGGATCGGAAAAGATTATCTTTCTTGTATAGAAAAACAAAAGAATGAAGTTACAGCTAGCGATTAGCCAGTCATATGATAAGTTAATTACTAACAACACTAGAGGGAGACTTGCACAGAATCTCACCGCGGATAATTCACACTGATAGCCTGGCTTAGAACATCCCCCGCATTCAGGGGGACAAACTACACGATTTTACAGGCAAGTTTTAAAGAAAGAAGTAGCTGTCTTTACTGCTAATTTATTTCTCCATTTCTCGTCATCCATGGAGTTTTAATATTGTTTGCATCCTGTCACATAATATATAAGAATACTATACAATATAACACACTCTCACGCAATGTTAATTATATGTTGCTTTGTATTCCTAGGGAGGGGGGGGGGCGGGGCTAAACGAAATCTACGAGACAAAACTAAATGGTTTGTGTAATATATATCAGTTGTTGTGCCAATCATTAATAAGGGTTTTTAATCATGAAAAATGTTTAATTAACATTGCAAGAGATGATAATCTTTGATAAATTGAGCCAAATATCCGATGACGTCATGTTGGATAACAAAGATAACAGCATTTAGAGTACCACGTATACGAATACCTGCAAACTCAGAAGAAAACCGCACCTGCAGTCTCTCTGTCATAATTATAGAACGCCGATTTAGACATTAATGTATTGATAATTGTTCAACATTAGCCCCCAATAGCTTATACTTCGAATCTAGAGAGAAGTCTACTACTCCACTTATCTATCTCTGTTTTCATATTTAACATATGCATATTAATCCATCGTATCTATGGCAACCCAGCTTTCTTCGTCAATATTTACAAACCACATATTCTGTTCTAAGGATTCCTCTAATCCGTTTTCTTTAGGGATATGCAATCGCTGTCATGCTAATTAGGTAGTGCGTTTATGATTACCGTAACAACAACAAAGAAGTACACAGTCTGGTTAAGGTTATTAGATATTTGCTAATTAATATAACTATATATTCTAGTAAATTACTCTACCCTATTGTCCTTGGTTTCTCTATAATTCCAGTTGACAGATAAGCTAGCTACATGTAGCCTTCGTACCCACATATACCTCTCAGAAGTTCCATATCATAAGTTTTAGCGACAACTAAATTGTCTAAGTGGCAATTATACATATACTATACGTGTTAAGACAACTGTTTGTAATAATAATAAAAGTAAAAAAAATAATCATATATACCGGTACAACTTGCCATATGAAACGGGTCATTCTTGAGTTTTACTTTTGAGGTGAAAGTTCCGATGCGAACCTATTCGATGTTTAAATTCCGTACAATGTGGATCACTGTTTAGTGTGACAAAAGACAACCGCATTTTGAAATTCAACTGTGTGCGCATATGATTATATGTATACAGTATATTATATGCTAGGATTTGTGTTGTTGTAATATTCTGGCAATCAGTGTGACGAGGTGGGGGTGGGGGAGGGGGGGGGGGGCGTGGAGGGCTACACCGTTTGATTTTATAATGATACGAGGCAGGGTTGAAGCCCCCGAGAAGTTTTCGTGGTTGTGCCCCTGTTGGTGGCGCAGCAAAAATCTTAACTTCATTGCCAACGTCAATCACAACGTAAGAAAATTGTCTCACCATACTAACGTGAAAAACTGTCGTAGCATGAAAAACTGTCGTAGCGTGAAAACAATATGGTAAAAACATTCGTTATATGGAGATCAATTATATCATCATAAAAAAAACCCATCAAGATGACATGAGATATAACATCAAAGAATACCGCGCAGGGGTTAAGGTGAGTAGCATGCTCGATTTACCAGATGTACATACACTGTTACGCTTCCAATTAACCACAGCTGCATGCTTCGTGCATGCTTTGAGCGTGTTTTGTGCGTGCTTCGTGCATGCTTTGTGCGTGCATGCTTTGTGCATGCTTTGTGCGTACTTTGTGCATGCTTCGTGCATGCCTTTTGCGTGCTTTGTGCATGCTTTGTACATGCTTTATGTGTGCTTTGTGCATGCTTTTTCATGCTTTGAATGTAACTAACTTCATTACGTATTTGTCATATGCACCTAGTTAACATATTGAGTACATAACTGTGTAATGTTTACACTGTGTCGACCATTGAATAATTAGAAGAAAATATGACACCGTTTTGTTACCATGTTTTTCTTGTCAATACTGTTTAACAATTGTGATAAACGTTAGACAGCAATAGCTATAAACTCTATTACTTATCGTACATTCAACATAAAAACGCTTTTTGAATAGATTTTGAAATGAAAGGTGTTGAAAAGCAAATCTTATAAATGTATCATAATTCCAAATTAACTATCCTGTTTACATATTGTGTAAAAGTAAGTAAGCCTGACGTTTCGATCCTAGCAGGATCTTCTTCAGAGGCTAAATGACAAGTACAGTAACAGAAGGGACAAAAACACGTACAGAAAACAGACAGGTTAATGAGCACGGTGAACACAATGAGATAGATGAAAGGGGATTATAAGTAGACAAGGGATGGTGAGAAGAAAGCAACAGGGAAAGAGGAGAGGTAGGAGATTTTTTTGATTTTCTGTTTACATATTGTTAAAACCAAAGTAGGTGACTATCCTATGAAATGTTGCCAATCCAATCTAATTCATCACATACTTAACTTGCTAATTGAATAGGCGTGGATCCAGGGTTGTTGTGGTTAAAACCGCTCCACCTTTTCAACCTCACACAACAAATTAAAGCACACATCATCGGCAAAAGTTTTCGTGTGGACTTAATTATGTACAAAGTTTATAGCCTAAAGATACCTGCAATATCAACTATTTCACCTTCAATATTTTTTATCTCTTTTTGTTTTTTTGGGAGGGACTCCCACATAACCCTACATTTGTAATCGGCTTCCAAGACCTCAGAAGCACTTACATTCCTCTTTAAACTTATGTATTCGCCACCCCTCCCCCTTTTTCTAATCTTCATTTGGTACGTTCTGTTAATAAGCGCAAACAAAAATAGTGACAGGCTTCGACAATTATTGAAGGTATATTCTGTTGTTAGCAATGTAACACTTATGTGCATGGAGGAGAGAGTATTTCACCGTGTTGGAAGAAACCATCCTAATTAATGTGTCCTATAAATAGAGGTATGGTTGACCTAAATGTATCGCACCCAATTTTAATTGGCTAAACCTGCGCCTATGCTCTCAAAAGTGGATCATAGTAGGTGGCCTAGCTTTGACGGTCATTCCGGGAGATGTTCTTCAAAAGTTTTATTTTTACTCTAATTATTTCCTTTGTTGATTTATCCTTGAAATGTGATACATGTAGAGTATTTGCTCAGCTGCCAATGTTTCTGTATTTAGATTTGTTTGTTCTTTAGCATTAACATTATTCAGATCGACTTACACGATGACATGATAACCCATTGACATTTAATCTGATATTGCCAGATGCTTGAGCAAAAAATATCACTCCAATTTGAAAATCACATATACTTTGCTATAACAAAAAGAAGAAGAAGAAATATCGTGGTCTTGACCTCAGAAGTAAGTTCCCGGTAAATTTTAGTGAGGCAATGAACTTCAGCCACCGGAAATATTCCTCCAACAAATGGAACCGCTGTCTCTCCAATGACAGTTCGCTTCGAACAACTGCGATCATGTAATGTAGATAGGAATAATCTTGGAAATTAGGACAACCTACAATTTGGTGTCGAAAGTAGTTCAAGAACTGGTGTTCTGACGATGCGATTTCGCCACCTTTGAAGATCCATTTCCGCGAAATATTTCCTCAACTAGATCATGTGACTCCCCGAGGATATTGTCCAGGTATAAACCCGTTCACAGTTGAATTATTGTAATTTAGGCACGATGTAAAAAAGGAAATAGAAATGTTCTTTCGTATATACCATTTGGAGTTTGTGATTTAATTAATAGCAGCGATGGTTGGTGTCGTTGTCACTCACATTTTATAAACAGAGAAAGAGCGGAGTATTCCATTACCCTTATCTTGAACTCGGAGAACTTATTTAGGCTCTACCTTTTGAGTGAGAGCCGGAACTGAGCTCTTGTGATCAAGAAAGTTTATGGCACAGATAAGTCCAACATAATGCCTTCGTTCAGGTACCTGCTTTGCTTTATGTAAGATATCTGAGACATGTATAAGAAGTTAATTAAACTCTTTTTTTTTTCTTCACTCCTTTCGGGTGAGTAGTTGTATAGTTCTGCAATCCAGGTTGTGATATAAATGGGGTCTTTCAACTAATTTGAAAATGTGCTTCCGCAAAGTTAAAGTAGTGCGGAAGGGAATAACAAGATAATCACACGTATAACTTCAATGTTAGAATTCATATTAGAGATCTTAAAGAAATGTTTATCTAATTTATGCAAAATAGGAGTTAATAATTCAACTAATTCAATGACTAATTCAATTACTACCAAGTCGGATAATAAAACATACTTGTGTTTGTGTATCACGTTATATGAGCTGAACCCACTGGTCACGCCCATACGCAATTGCTCAAATTGGAAATCTTATGCTGTCGAACGGTTATCCGGGTATTTTCGTGACCCGAGGTCAAACCAAAGTAATTGGAGGAAAACAAGTAGGCTTTTACATAAATATTTAACGAGAAGCTATTTCACAGTGTTATCTGAAAGCTACATAATTATGTCTAAATATGGCGAATCTCTGTGAGATTTCCTAATAATAAACATGACGTATATTTTCAGAACACAAACGGAAGTGAGTAAATGCTATACGCTCAGACCTCCGCCGACCAGTCATTAGCCAGATGAAAGCGCGAACAAGTCTTCACGACAGGTTGACGAACCTTTTTGCCAAAGTTAATCTACGCCTTGGACCAATGAAAATCCCCATTAGGCACGTACTTCACGTACATAATGGCGATCTTTGTGTAAACGTGTTCGACCATCCGTACAACTCATTCCACAGTACACCGTACTTTCACTCCATCCACATACAAAACGTAACGCGCAAACGTTAACAGGAAATGACGTATTTGCGAACGACAAGATGGTAATGTGGTTTGCACTACGATTACGTGACGTCATCACATACAGTGCCACCGCTAATTCCCCTTATATTATATGTAAACATATATCAAATCAAAACTTAAATAAGTTGTCTTCATTTGGTTATTTTTTTTTCCTTAATGACTTTAAGCAAACATTCTATATTTGAAATGAAAACAAAAAGGCAATTCATAATGTGAATACCTTACATAGCTTTACGCAATATAGTAAAATCTGCATCCAAGTTTAATGAAAAGACCTGAAGCATTTCATATACCTGTATGTTAACGAACACTCTCAGAAATTCCCAGGGGCATCCGTCCTATTTTGTGAATACAATTTATACTAATTGCCCATGCACAAGTGCAACCAGTATGATCCGCTTATGTATCTTATGCATTTTCTATATAAAAGGGCGCTGAACTTTGGGTAGAAACTTCTGCTGACCGAGCAACATATAGTGACAAAAATAAACTCTCAATGGTACAATTTATTTCATCTGTTAAGTACAAGATGACTTCATTCTGCAATCATGTGAGAAAGCGTTTTGACTTTGCTAATATTTTGTCGAAACATCTCGGCTACAACTGTATATTGGTTTGGATAAGAAGATAAACAGCTATTTGGTGGGTTAAACACTCTAAATGAAGGATTGTTAACACATGTGTACATCAGTGATGAGACGGAAGAGAGGTACATGCAATAGGGAGCCTGAGTATGGAGAGGCCCTAAATGGGAAGGACACATAATAGTTATCAGTTGCGACACGAAATTCAATAGATAAAAACGAAGATACTAAGAGCTTCATGACGTCAAATAGGAGCTGTGACGTCATCATCAAATTAATCTTAAAGGAGCATGCCCAACGATTTAGCATAATTATTTTAATGCTCAATATTTTGGAAACTGGAGAGGCCAACCAATTATTAATAGCTCTCATTTTTTCCCTCTATTATATTGGTCTGTGACTCATCGAGGCTAGACCTCTACCCAAAGTCCTCCATTTTTTAACCTCTATATATTTTCAAAACTATATACACGTTACTTTGGATTGATAGTGAAAAAAAGCTTCTTCTCGGATGAAATCTGAGAAGTACAAGAGGGCGAACCGTATCGTAGTAAAAAAAATTTCATATTTGTTTCATGATTAGTGCGAAGCCATATCCATAATGCTTTATCATTTAACGGCTATGAGCCCACGTTTGGTTCTTCGTTATGAATTTGGTTTACTCATGCGAAAAGTAAATGGACACCGCTGCTTCACCAAAAGTAGTCTTTTTTTGTGTGAAAATCAATATTCCTAAATAATATGGGTTTTCTTTTTCTGTCTTGAACTTTGGTAATATTTCTTGAAAGTATCATCACTTCCCAGCTTCCTGCGTAATGAATTTAAGTTGTGACGAGTACGAAATAAGAAAGTTTAGTGAAAATTTTTGGTATGTATAATATATATATACGGTGTATTTAGGAAAGTACAGGGTATAACCTATAGGCCGTTTGAGCTCTCGCATCTAATGCGTTAAGGATTTATCTATTATCTATTACTCTGCAGGGTTTTTTTTATTGGCTAATTTTCTTTCTTCGCAGGCCGGCTCTTGAAGTTTTCGCAGCCTAACCCTTGATTATATGTTTACCTAAAGGTTATTATCAACTATATGATAAGTTTAAAGCTTCAATCATTAATCCCAATACATATACCGTATCACTACATACTGATGTAGAACCCCATGAAGTCTTTCGAATTGTTACATTTACTTTGAAGAATTATGGATCAACACATTTTCTGGCATATTTCTGCTTAATGTATGTAGTAGTATACGATCACACAGAAATACATTGTATTGTGTTTATATGTTCTATAGGCTTTTTTAATCTTTTCGTGTGTGTAACATCCAATCTGAAGAATTTGATCATAAGCCAAAAAATGTCAAAATAAATAATTCAAAAACGTTAACAAAATACTTGTTTCTAATTACATTTTTATCCTGTCTTTGTATCTGGTCTATTTTCTCTGTTGTATTCGTCATCACTTACCTTCTATAAACAGATTAAATATACATATTATATATATATATATATATATATATATATATATATATATATATATATATATATATATATAATATATATATATATATAATATATATATATATATATAATATATATATATATATATATAAAGAATTCAGAGAAGCCAAAAAGGAATGAAAACGAGGTCACCATTGCCACCTCATTATATATCACTATCATCAGAAACATCTCATATATTTCTATTCTTTTCTTCTTATTTGGAGAAACAATAAAACCATTGATTCCATTACATTTAAAAATAGAACTTCAGACTGCCAGTTCAGTCACCTTTATATCTGGCCACAATAATTCCACTAATTAATTGCTACTTCTTTTCTGGGTCAAAAAGCTGAAACTATGTCATTTAAGGCAAAGTTCATTACCCACAAGTTCCCTGCAGAGGGATAACTTAAGGGGATGAGAATAGGCTAAAGAGAGCGAGTTTGTCCGTAATAACTTTGTAATAGGCCTGATTAAAATGTCATTAACCGATAAACAGGATAAAGACTTCTTAGCGACATATGCTTATAAGAAAACCACAATTTATAATTACCAAATAATTTCTATTTATTATTTTATGGAATCTGAAAAGGGATGAAATTTGTTTTAATTTTTTTTTAAAGCTGCGTGTTTGTGAATTTTAGATATGAATCAATAATAAATCAAGAGGTTTTCAATGGAGACGTTCCCTGCGGTGTATAACTTCCTGGAAAAGCATAGAACAAATTGAAAAGTTTAATAAAATTAATAAATACCCTTTACTCCCATTCCCTCTTCCCCCTTCCCCTCCCCCTCCACCCCCATCCCACCGATTCATACACCTCCTTGTTATATAGACCTAAATCTATGCTAGGATTCGAATAATGAATTATTCAAGATTTGATCTAATCTTGGGGAACGAGTAAATCAGCATAGGTAGATTTTCCTTGGGTTTGAGTATCCGTGCGAGTGCATACTACTGCATTACACTTGCAAAAAGCTCGGAGTATACTAGAGTACACATTGATGCGGGCAATTACGAGTACAGACCACTGTGCTAGAATGCGAGTACTCTATTAAGTACGCTCTATAAGTCTGATTTAAACCAAATTGCAAATTTTCTTAAGATTCTTAAGAAACCAAACAACAACAACAAGTTTAAAATGAGGCCATCTTTACGAACATATGACAGTTAACGATACGATATGTAGTCTATAATTTTTAATTTTTGAATAATAATCATATAAATATTATACTTAAATCTGGGATTTTATGATACCAGTTCTGAAATTTATTCGAATTTATCATCAGCGATGAGCTTTTTTTTTTTAATTTTCAACTTCAACAATCTTAAGTTTGCTACATTCACCTGCATACATAAATCCACTTAACCTAAAATAGCTATAAATACATTTGATTTCCAAAAAACCTATTTATGGTTAATCTGAGATGGCAATTATGACCCTGTTTTGCTAATCATCAAATGAACTGACACAATGATTAATCTGTTTTCATTTCCACAATTTTTAAGTTGTCAATCATGTGCCATGGAGCGCCGAAACATTTATCAACCCATTAATTAAACTGTTTTCTTTAGGTTGAAGTTCATCTTTTACCCCCTTAAACGTGATACATATATTATGGGAGGAAACAGCAGTGTAGAGGCATAGTGCATGCGTACGTATATTATATAAATATATATATATATATATATATATATATATATATATATATATATATATATATATATATATATATATAAAAGTTCTATCAAAGGCCGTTGAAAACTCACCCAAGCATGGATGCAACTGCAGAATGCGAGAGACCTGCCCCCTCGGAGGAGAGTGCTTGACCCCCTCCATAGTATACAAAGCTGAAGTGACTGCTGGGGATTCTAAGTCTATTTGTATTGGTATGTGCGGAGGGCAGTTCAAAACAAGGTTTAGTAACCACAAAAAGTCGTTCAACTTGAAGAAATACCACGGAGAAACTGAGCTTTCAAAACATGTTTGGTCTCTAAAAGAAAGTAATAGAGCCTTCCAAATCTCCTGGTCCATTGTCAGGAAATCAAACAGATTGATCAACAGCTCAGGTTCTTGTAATTTATGCCAGGCCGAGAAACTAGCAATAATAGATCATTCTAGCCCTAACCTCTTGAACAAAAGATCAGAAATCCTCGCAAGCTGCAGACACCAACCAAAACACCCCCAAAATAAAGTCAAATCTAAGATGAAAGAGAGATAGCTTTTTAGTACACCTCCTGACGATTGCTAGTAAGCATGAAACTCTGAGTAGAGGTTTGGTTGCAAAAATCAAAATTTGCATTACGCTCTTCTTCATAACGTGGAATTGAGCACTCTATCGTGTTCTACCTGGAACATTTTATACACTTCTATATATATATATATATATATATATATATATATATATATATAAATATATATATATATATATATATATATATATATTTTATATATATAAATATATATATATATATATAAATATATATATATATATATACATATAATGCATGCGTACATATAGCGTATGTTAAGTGTGTAGGCTAACATGGATGTTTCCCTAAAGAGACTTTGCATAGGTTAAATGTAACTCATTTCTGTATTGACTTTGTGAACTAAAAATCTTCCCTGGGGTAAATTGGATTTCTTACACGAACTTCCCTATATGCGCCGAGATCTCGCCGCTATTCTTTGAGGGTTTTGCTCTCTCCCTCTGTAAATTATACGCAAGACAGCAGTTAAGTGGCGGTATAACCAGTGTAGAGGCATTTCTGCATGTAGCGCACTATTGTGTGTTTGGTGTACGCATGTATACTGGTATATATCACTTGTATGCATAAAAGGACTTTGCTAAATAAGAAAACCCCCAGCAGCTGATTAGATTTACATAAGTGGGTGTATATAGGTAATATATACCCTACACCTTGCAACTATTCAGGGTACTAAAGCCGTGATTATTTTACATGCTGTTTGATTGTTGTTTCTTCTTCTTTATCGTTTTTCTTGGATCTTTATTGCGTGTGTTTTAATAAAATAATGATAAAAGGACAAATAGTATAAAGCTAAAAACCCTGTAAGCATGCTTGAGCATTTTAAATTAGTTAACGTATACTTTGATGTAGTGGGTAAGTATAAAGGACAAAAATTTTGGGAAATGAAAAGAAAGAAAAATAGGCAGATGTGCAAGGTCATGTGTATACCATCGGCATAAGATTGAGGTATATTGTAAATATTTGAAACTTCTATAGCAATACAATTTTTCAGATATGAACCGATCCGCTGACGTCATCATCGATTAAGCATTAAACAAATTGGCTTTCCAAACATTTAAATTTGTATATCTTAAGATCCGAACAAGTAATACAAAAGGTACTAGCCCTAAACTTCATCCTCCCCACCCCTTCCCAAGTCTCACTCTCAACCTAGTTCCCTTTACCAACGTTATCCTTTCATCAAATATCATCGCTAACAAGGTTTTCTCTCCTTTTAGGGGCAAGGGGGGGGGGGTGGTGGGAAGGCCGGATCCTTCAAGAAAGCGTAACTCAACTGTTTTACGATAAACACTTCACTGACTCAAAAGCAACAATATTAGTTCACTTAGCCTAATAAATAGTTACGAAATGTCTCCTTCGACAAATGTACAGTTTTATTACAGAAAAATGATGGATTGCCCTATGTAGACAAAACGTTATTATAATCAAAAAATAACTCGCTCCTTTTTTTTTATCTTGTAAATGTTTACTTTAAATTTTACGCTCAAGAAAATACATATATATATATATATAAATATATTTGAGGAACTCTTTAATACTAATTATTCGTGAAGGGTTTGAGGTAAATATGAAAGCTTTCTCTTTTTCTACGACAGTGGTTTTGAATATAAATAAAGTCACATGGCAGTATATTATTTGCTGAATTGACAAGCGAAGGCTGTAACGAAGAAAGAACTTACCCTGACCAATTTGATTAATGGCTTGGCTTTTTCTTTTGGGGATCTAAATATGCTTATTATTACTATATATTCATAAAGAAAGGAATAAAAGGAACAATTTCTGAAGGACTTTTATCAAAAACAAATTCGAGGTTTAGTCGCTTATTATGACAGTTATTACAGAACACTGAACCATTCATAAAAGATCAATAAACGTATTTTATTTTCATTTTATTTCAGAGAAGATATTAACATAAGTAAATATTAGTAACAATCCCTTTCTGTTTGTAATTTTTTTAATACCCTAACAAGGTTTAATATGTTCGCGTTGATTATCTTGTCATCTAACGATGACGTACTTGGTATCACAAGTTTATACCAGATCCAACGAGTAACATGCAGCTCCCAAGCACCTTGTGTATTGTTTGCTATAGATTGGTGCCACAGGACATACCTATCTCGAGAAAATTACGCAGCTTTTTTTTTTCTAAACAAAAATTACCATCCATAGCTTAAACCATATACTGTACATAGGTTGTACATTTAGGCATTATATCTACTTATTGTATTTTTTCCTTTTCTTTCATTTTTTTCTTTCAAACGTATAAAGATCCTGCAGTTTGTTTGCTTAGAAAATCTATTTTCAACACTGAATAGTTATATACCTGAGATAGATATTATGTCATTGTTATTGATGTAATTGTTATTAATATTGTTTTTTGTATGATATTGAATTTTCGTTTTTTATGAGTTCGAAAGAAAATCGCCGAGGTAGAAATGAATCGAATGGCTATAAGAAGTGTATAAAATTAAAACAATTCATCTCGTTTGTTGTCTATAGAAAACGTGAGAGTACGGATCAGAACAGAAGCTAACACAAACATCATTAATCAATTTCCACACAAAGAAAATTAATGAAACAACCAGTGTATATTATATACCAATTTGTTGATGGAAGGCGTGAAAAACAAATATTACTTCCTTTGATTACATGGCTTGCATGGTTTCCCATTTATTTTGCTCAACTTTTACAAACTGTATTATGTGACACCTTCAATAAACATGATAAACCGTGCCTTAGCAGCAATCAGAAATATTGAACACATCAGCTTTGATCTTAAATCTAGAAATAAATTCCATGTATTCATATTCATTTTCCTTCTAAATATGGTTTTAAAGGATGATTTTAAAGAGAATTTTGGTCTTAAGTGCTAATAATGTTTCTTCAGCTATTTTAATTTTCCAGGATATTCACCTTTAAAATGTTCTCATAAAATATCTGAAATGCTCCTTTAAGGCTAAATTGAATATGACGTTTGCTTCTCAGTAAATAGCTAAAAGTCAATATTAATCCATTTCGTTATAATTTCTACAATAACTCAACTAAATAAGGAAACCCAGCCTATATAATTGTCTATATCCCAAGATATATCGATAAAGACAGATTCCATTATTGTATCTCTTTTCAGCTTTGATCGCTTTCTGTTTCTTCGCCTCCTGGTTCCCATTCCATGTGATTCGACTGATGCCACATTTCGGTTATGCCTGGTCGCCAGGGTTCCTTATGTTTTACCACACATGGCTCTACCATCTCTCCATCCTCTTCCTCTACACCAGCTCTATCATCAATCCAATACTTTACAATCTCATGTCGAAGCGATTCCGGAGAGCCGTCTGGATGACGCTGTGTTGTAAAAATGCCAAATACGGGGCATCGCCGGTCGGCGAAACGCGCACGACGTCTATGAACGGAGCGACCAGTGTTTGAATGAGAATTATTGTTAGATTAAGGTGTCTCAAAATATGCTAGAAATCTCCAAAGTGATGACGTAAGGAACGAAACATTGCATCGCACTTTCCTCCCTTTCATGCCTTTGTTGTTTATATATATACACTGGTCACTCCGTTCATAGACGTCGTGCGTATATATATATATATATATATATGTATATATATATATATAGTATATATATATAGTATATATATATAGTATATATATATATAGTATATAAAGTTTTTATTGTGGTTATAATCCATAGTGACGTCACCATTTTCTCTGTTTTATATTATTCTCTCATGTTACGTTTCAAGTTGTATATGGTGGGCATATTTTGAACTCGTTAGTTAGCCCTGCAGTGAAACTATCATTGGAAAGAGCTGTGGAGCGGAGTGGAGGAAATGATGGTGATAAAAATCCAAGTTTAGCAACTGAAATAGTGTACTTCAAGGTCACGGTTTTTGACAATGATTTAATAGTGGGAGTAGCTAGTTCTCCTCATATATATTATGGCCGTCTATAGTATTTTTCAGTTTATATATTTGGTTGTGGCATATAGGTAGTTTATGAATTTATTAAGAAATAATAAGTGTCACGTTCTCAGCCCACTATCTGTTATAGAAATGTTGTAGTTCCACTTATATATGACTCTGTAGTCGAATAGTTTACTCACTTTTCTATTATTTGCAGATTCGTATGTGCATGCATACAGA
Source organism: Apostichopus japonicus (assembly GCF_037975245.1). Classification (NCBI taxonomy): domain Eukaryota; kingdom Metazoa; phylum Echinodermata; class Holothuroidea; order Aspidochirotida; family Stichopodidae; genus Apostichopus; species Apostichopus japonicus. The sequence goes on from NC_092577.1 coordinate 32,817,666, forward strand.
TAACTATTTCATTGTCTAATTGTTGAAAGGTCACAAATGTCTCTTTTAGATACAATACATCAATGTTTCATTGTTTGGTCTCTAAAAGTGCGATTTGCAGATTCATCTTTTCATAGATTTTTACTTTATCTGATTGTCGAGAAACACTAAGGTCTCATTGTTTAGAGACACAAAAGAGCCATTGTTTAAGAAAAACGAAGATCTCCTTGTTTAGAAATAGGAAGGTCTCATCGTTTGGAAACACGATGGCTCGTATTCGATCTCTGACTATACATATGCTATCGCCAGGTAAACTTAGAAACTTTCCTAAATCTTGAACAAAAAACAGTCGAACCTTCGCTATAAAACATGCATGCCATCTGAATAATTGGGTTTCCTATCTTATGAGGAACTGATAAAAACATATTTTTGTGGCAGCTCTACCAAATGAATCAATTTCTTTTAGAAGGTAGAAATGAAAGTAAAGTTGACTGCAAACGGTTCTAACATACCAGGAAATTATACTACCTGTCAGGGTAAACTATACACTTTTGCAATTTACATTCAGTTCCATATCAGGGATATCCAAACAAGTTTGTCCTTTTTACCGAAAATATCTCCACTTTTACAACAACAGTAAAATAAGAAATAAAAGGGGCTGCAATTGAAATCCATTACGTCAGACCTATATGACCCTAGCCTGAAGGCGTTCGTTTATTACCAGGGTATAGTGGAGTAATACCGTTATATAGCATGAGATGAAGAATTGAAAGTTTATGCAGAGTTATTGCTTGAACTCTATGGTCGAGTTTGATGCTCCAAATTTGGAGAACAGTTATAATAAGAGGGCATTGAACGGCATCTGGGGAATCGATAAAATAAGGACAATTTTTGTATCATATCAGCTTATTAACAAAGAACAGATTCGGGTACCCCGTAAATGTCTGATCGAACATACGTCATTGGTTAGAGCTCCCCCCCCCCCAAAAAAAAAAAAAAAGGAAAAGTAAAACTCGATCGTGAAAAGAATCGATTTATGTTAAGCTCTAGTTTTGGTTTCAGGTTACAGTTTCACATTCAAGCCAACGTATGAACTTATCATGCAAGATCAGTATGCAATTTAGATTAAATAGCGCTTTATATTTTTCGTTCTTTACAGCTGGAATAGGTAGAGAAACATATCTTACTGTAGCACTCAATCTAATTCTTTGTTCGATTAAAAATATGTATATATATATATATATATATATATATATATATATATTTGTTGTATATTTACTATTTTGAATTTGTAAAAAATATCAATTATACGTTATATTGTGGATTGTCAATGCTGTTATTAGTAAACTTGTAAAAAAACAAATCGTTAATATTCATCTTCATTTGCAACTGAATAATGGTGTTTGACTTACCGTAATTAAAAAAAAAAACTATATTCAAATAAAATTTAAAGATGATATAAAAAATAATACTCTTTTTTATATATAATTCAATTTTAAGAACATGCATGGCATATGAAATATTTAACGTTCTTTTATTTCAATTTCAGTTTTCTTCTTGAAGATGCGTTGTAGATAGAATTGATGTATCGATAGTATTAAGTAAAATGATAGATTGTCTGTATATTCAGTACTAATTGACATAATTTGGAAGAAGAAATACGTTTAATCATGTACACGTACACGTACATGTACACGTTACACGGTTCCGGTTTATATATAAAGCTATATGAATATATGTATATATATATATATATATATATATTTATATATATATATATATATATATATATATATATATATATATATATATATATATATATATCATTCGTAAATTGTAACTAAAATTGTTTTGTCAAGTTTTTTAAATTTCTCTGACGTGGTTGATAGTGTTACAATTACAAAACGAAATCAACTATCGCTACGCAATTCTTAAAATTTAGCACATAGTCACAGTCATATGACTGACTCAGTTCAAATTCTGAACACGACTCAACGTATAATCTCACCATCATATCAAGCAACTACATGTATACAAACTTGTTGAGTCACTTAGTCACTTTTTGAAACTAGCAACTGACTCGTTACAACAATACGTGCATGGTTGAATGCAACTTTTCTTTTAATTCATTGACATTTGTAAATAAAAAATAAATATTGTCATTATTTTACTTGAATTCTTTGCAAAATGTAGCTGACTGTGTGACGTCAAACAGATGGGTTCACGAGAAGAGAGATACACAGTAATACATGAAACAATCTCTCCTGTTGTACGATGCATTTTCGGTATGAACCGGGAGGAAGGGGGGGGGGGGAGAGCAATCACGTTTTCATCTAAGAGGAGGGACGGGAAGGGGCTTGAGCCCCACAGAATCACGGTGGCTCATTCCAACCCCCTCCCTTACTGACAGGCAATATTTCAAAGAATCCTAGTGTACAGTCCACTTCTTACACTCTTCTCCTGAATGACTTAAGATGCATCTTAGCCCCCCCCCCCCACCCGAGGAGGGCATAATGTTCTTAGTGTACATGAAGAGGAACTAATGGAGATATTAAAAGATTTTTATTTCGTTTGTGAATGTGTGTATGTGGGGGTGGGGTGGGGGTGGGGAGTGAACAGCAGTTCGGGGGTTCGTGTTGAGTGAACCGTTTTCAGTGGAGAGTCAGAGTTAAAAATGAAAGGAAAAACGCAAACTGAGAGAGTGGCCATGGGGGTGGGGTTTCGGAGTGAGAAAACAACATCGGAACAAATGTGCGCCTGTGCAGATGGTATCATGAAACGTTTTAATGAAACATTTTAATGTTTGAATGTGCACTTGTCTTACGAATAATTAATTTACTAACACAAATTTTCCGTTACATGTTAGGGTTTTAGAAAGTATCAATTTTCGTCAAGTTTAGAAGTTAAGTTAAAAACAAGAGAGGATTTTTCTGTTTGCTTATGTGACCACGTGACAGGATTCATTTTGTGAAAGTGAATTTCTACGACAAGAATTTGAATAAAGATGTGTTAATCAAGTATATCTAAAGCTTTCATATCCCGTTCTTTCTTCTTCTTCTTGTTTTAGCGTTGTTTTTCTTAATTCCTTGTTGATTATAATGATCTCCATGCCTAATCATCTATTCAATCTTGTCAATGTTTGGGAATAGTAAATTATCTAGTTCTTATTTATGATGACGTACCTTTGCCTCATGGACAATTCTATGCCTATGAGCAGATTAGAGAACAACACAATACTTTTGGGATGGCAGGACATGTCTGTTGATATTTGAGCATCAGCGATAATTTATTCAGATCCACAGTTTTATGAATAGATTTCTTATTACACTACAGTAGTACTTCTTGCGTTGGCTGATTAAATTTTAAACGATTTCTTTTCTTCAATATTAGTTAATCTTATTAGTTCGTTTCTAAAAGCTGCCTCTAAGTCAGCGTAATACCCCCCCCCCCCCCCCTCATACTCCCCTCTGGGATGTCATGATTTTCCCGGCTCTCCAATTATGAATGAATACCGCGCAAACAATGTATTAATATTTATATTAACTTCTCCTGGAAGCACAATGATTGTTAATTCTCATTGGACCAATGAAGGGAAAATCTCTTATCTTCCTTTCATCTTATTTATCTTATTTTTCATCTTATTAATACCCAATTCTGTCTGAAGATAATAAAAAACACACTTTACCAAAAGTGAAAGAACAGCATAAATGAGCTTTACATAAGCTTAGTGCCTATAACATGACGGTATAGGCATATCACCTCTAATAATATGTCCTACTTTTTGACGGATTTAGATAGCACGATTTTAAAATGTGAGAATTTTTTTGGATTAAAAACAAATATTATATCTATTGATATATGCATATCCTGCCATATTGGAAAAAGTAATAAAAATGAAAATGTCCCCAGATTTTTTATTTACCAATTATCGTTAGCTGAAAAGAAAATGTGATTTATAAGATGACCTTTGAACATGCTAACGCAGTCGATTTTGTGTGGATAGATATATTAAGGGAGTTCGGCCCACAAAAGGCAAAGGTACTTGTACCAAATTAGGGAGAGAGAATAATTTGTTCAAGATAATAAGAGCAACATTCATTACAGATAACACAGCATGTGCAGTTTTTTTTATAAATAAGTGTATGTAAAACATAATTTCAAGGAATTTAAAGACAACATCGCACCAGAGGGGTTACTGTAACCCCATAGTCTCAGTGCGAGCGCAAACGACTAAAGCAAGTTTAAAAACAAAAATATGTTTATCGAACACTTTTAGATTATGCAAGGAAAGAAAAGTATTATCACCTTTCTTGGCCTTCGATAATTTTGCATAACTTAGTAATTTTTTTGGTAAATCAATATTTAATTGACATTGAAAGAAACAAAATAACACTGAAAGTACAACACCCTCGAGCCGAACAACTCTGACGTAGTAATAACCGTCACAATCAGCCATTAATCTGTCTGTCATATAATAATAATAATAATAATACCTCAAGTCGGTCTTCATAGCCATTAACATCACGCCCCATGCAACATTTCTCGTTTATTTTTTTTTTGTTAGGCTTTTTAGTTTGAGATAAAATATACTTAAATATTCAACTGAAACAGCATTTGAAGGACAGATTCATATTAAAGGGAGTGAAGCTTAAAGCGGTTTGGCTATCAAGAAAACTTACATTTTACGTAGTCTAACTTCATCAGTTTACGTAGTCCAAGTATACATGAGCGTATTGTCATTGTTTTCATTGTTATTGTATTTATCATTGTCATTGTCTTTTGTCTTTGTCTTTGTCATTGTCATTGCTATTGTTTAACCAAACAGAGATATCAGATATGACTCATAATTGACAAATAAGTAGTACTGTATTGGCATATGTATTGGAATTTTCGTCAGTTGTACTGTTTTGTTTGTTCAATTCAACCGTGTATTGCTAGAACATCATGGAAATAACGATAATAGTGGTACTTTGTAAGAACGAAGAACTAAACTTTGGAACACGCTAATTAGCAAGGAATGCTTGCGACTATCCATAAAGCATAATTTTAATATTGCAGGATTTACCACATCTTTCCCGTTTGCGTACTTACTATCTTCAGAAACAAAACTAAAAAAAAAGTAAAACTGGCAATGTTTATAGAAGCCATATGGACCACTTTGCAAAGTGGTTCACGATAGTTTCTTACAGGTATCTACATAAGCAAATGTCAAACGCATGTACGTGTACGTGAATCTATGTCACATGTATTACTATGTGTGTGTATAGTAGATACAGCAATGTATAGAGAGATAACAAGGCAAACGTCCCTAACACAAAACAGAAAATAAACTGTAAAAATAAAGAATGCAACATTTGTCAAAGTTACCTTTCTCAAAGAAACTTCATAAGTTGTTTGTTTCAATGCAAACGGTCATACTTTACAGCTATTTAAGCTTATATACCATCTATCTACTTCATTTGATTTCAAGCATACCACGAGTGCCGTTTTCCGCGGTAATGTGACCTACATAGCATCTACTTGTGACCTGTTTATTTGTACCATTGGTCTATAGTGAACCAATTTAAAACACGTCTTTTTATACTCCCAGTGGCATGGAACAACCGTCATTAACTCACTTGAAGTCAGTTTAGTCTTTTAAGTCGTTGACTGAATTTGAAGTTCTACAGACCTCCTTAAAGCCTCCTCTCTCAGATGGATAGAGGATTTTATCAGACTACGGTTATAAGGACAAAATCGTTTCAAACCAATTTCGGTCTTTGCAATTGAAAAGAAAGAAAGAAAGAAAAGAAAATTACTATATGGATTATAAAATATCTTCTCTCAAAATCAGTAGGTATATTAGTATTGATAAAACAATCAGAAGAACTTCGTCGATATAGCGACAGGGCTGACATAATTACGTGTGTATCTGTTTCATAACTATTTTCATAAAAGAATGAAATATTCACCTAAGGTTTGATTTCATTTTAATATCTTTATTTTTATTTTCTATATGCATATTGGTTTTTCTAAAAACTAAACAATTTCCGATAAAGGGTATTGTTTTTCCAATAATAGGTATTGTTTTATTGTCGTACAACGGTCACAAGAACAAAAACCAAATAGTGGTATATCAATGCTTTTATTTGTATTGGTCAGTTAGTATGGTCAGTAAACCAAGTGATGCATATCAACCATCCCTTAAACGTTTTCATAATGAATATTTAAATCATTTATCAACGGAGAAAAAATAAAAAATTCTACATAAAAGTTATATTTGGAACGAACTCTGAAAACAGAGAACATTGACAACATAAACAAATATTGGAAATGTGGCACATTTCAAGGATAAATGATCAAGAAAAATTAATAAAGGAATAAAACTTTTGAAGAACATCTTCCATAACAAAACCACATACCACCTATAATGGTTAACTGTCCGGAGTCAGGATGGTGCTTATAGGTAACCCGTCCAAATGGTTTCCATTCAATCAACTATATCTTGAGTTAGGAACAAGATATTGAGATGGGAATTTCACCTAAGAATGGGTCATGTTTTTGCCTTACGGAGAAGTGTTACATTTTTACCATTAGAATATCTCATTAAGATATAACACGTCGCAGTACTTCCACATGAAACTTCCCCACTCCAGCCTATACGCGTGCTTGCATTTCCCTTTGAACACGACGGACAGCTCAATATACCTTCATGGTTTGTCTAGGGTGAGTACGTGCTAGCGATACGAATCACATGGGGTCGGCAATTATGAGACTCATTCAAATTCTTGACGAAAAAAAAAGGTTCTCCCTGGACACAAAGTTACTCAGGTTGTTGTACCTCTGAATCAAGGGCGATTTCGTCGCAATTGACACGACGCCATTCAGGTAATGAGAAACAGAGAACTATGTAGTACTCGCACCCTCGTGTGGACCCCTCTAACACCTTTAAGCTTTCATTTTCTACTTTAGTTATTCGATCACTTCTAAGCCACGGAAGTGATAAAATATTTTCTTCCCAAAGTCCTTTCCTTTCGTCAAGATTCCCATCTTTGTAATTTCTTTCATGATTGTAGAATTACCATATATATATATATATATATATATATATATATATATATATATATATATATATATATATATATATATATATATATATATATATATATATATATATATATATATATACAACGTTACCAGACAAAATGTGAATATTTCATGAGTCTGTACAGTTGCTTTGAGCATTACTCCTCTTTGTCCTTTCTGGAGGGGGGGGGGGGGTGATAACGGAGGCAGGGATGGGGACGGGGGAGGGGTTACATGGCACAGTAAATACATGCTGAAGTCGTTCACTCAAGACTGTTTCTCTTTGAAGATAAGTGGCTATCATCCTAGAATGTGGGTGTATCATATTTTCCGACTACAGCAGGGATGGATCCAGGAAGTCATAAAGTATGGGGTGTGTCTCTATGGTTCGTTTAAGCCCAACTGTCATGTGCGTTGTAGGGGGTCCCTCCCCCAGGTAAATTAAATTACCTTTAAGACGTTAAATGGTTAATTCTGAGATATATTTCAACTATCAAATCGGTCTCTAAGGTTAGGTCTAAACGTAAGGTTGTGCCCATAATTCATGTTTAATATTCGTTTTGAGGTTGGAAAAATGAGCATTTTACCCCCCCCCCCCTCTCCTCCCTCGCACCCCCGCCCACACAAAATCCCACACACCCCTTCGATTCGTGCCTATAGTGTTGGAATATACTGATGATTGATGGTTAAAGCTGATGTCCAATAACGTGACTTCCAGGCTTTGTATATAACTTTAACTATTCATATCCATATAAGCCACACATATACTCTCAGGTTTCATTTTCTCGTTTTTTACCAATTTCTGTTATAATAACGGAAATACCTAGCTTAATCTGTCTCACAACCTACGCAAATCGAATATTGCCAGTAGGACTGAGGCATAATTTAACTTTTAATACAGATACCATAGCAACCGGGTAAGTTGATATAACCCATGTACACAGTTATACAACTAAAGCCAAAATACGTACTGAATATAATCCATACACGTATACTGTTATATAAAACTAGCAGTCCAAGTTGAAAACTGTTGAACTTGTGTTGTTTTCATTCGGTGAATATCTCATAAGTTCTCATTTCAGATTCAAATACTGTCTTTAGTAATAGTCAACTGGGTATGTACAAAGAGAGAGAGAGGTGGAGATAGGTGGAGAGAGAGAGAAGTGAAATCACTAATCCCCTGTTATCGTATTTAGTACGTATAGTTGTACTAATGCTATTCCAGCATAGTTTACGATGCTCATTATTTTGTACTCTTCTGCTTCAGTGCATTTTTGGACATCTGGTATAGAGCCTATAACTAAGATTAATGAACCCTATATACAGTCACGGCCAGAGCTTGTTGATTGAACTCATTAAATGGCAAATTGAACTTGAACTTTTTCTGTTGCTGTTGTACTCGTACAATTTTAGAATAAAGGTGAACTTGTGGTCAGAGGTCGGCCTTCTCTGATAAGTTGGACAAAGTACACTTCATTTGGCTACTTTCTAAATCTTTGACTGATAAAATAATCAGTGACGTATATGTAGCCAGCGTGTCCAATGGGACTTCTGTTTCAGCTAGACTTCTGTTTTCTAGGGAGGGGGAGGGGGCGAAAGTTTCCATTTTGTTGGAGTGGGGCAGTTAAATACTTGTGGCCTAGGCTTCCCACCTCCCCCCCCCCCCCCCACTCGCTGTGTTAAAACATTGAACAAAATCTCATAACTATGCTAATTGGTGCTCTGATAAATTCTCGTTAAATTAAACGTACGGTTGTTCACTCATGAGAGCGTTTAAACGACAAATCGTTCTTGCGTGAACATGAGGTTTTACAATTCTGCGAGACTCGGACAACCAGGTCGAGATTGCAGATTGCACTAGCCTGCTCTGAACTGTAATTATTTTCAAGGAGAAGGAGTAGACAAACAGAACAGATTTCCTTGCGGCAACTTTATCGCAAATTGAAAAACCAAGAACCAAGCAGTGGCCATGAGGTTCATAGACATCCATTGATTATGGTCTGTAAAAGATGTCATCGTTAAAATAAGAAAAATTCCTAGTCTTGCAATATGAGTACAATGGCATGAGTACGACTATACAATTCCAATTAGGTAGAAGTACTAGTTCAAGGTTCCATGCTCGAGTAACGGTACTTAATGTTACATTATAGTATCTTTATTATGTATGTATGTATTTTAGATCCTCCTGCAAGCAGGAACTCGCGAAGAAGCCTCATTGGCTTATCAAAGCCGTAAGCTGACTGGAGTCAGTCTCTTACATTCATATTCAACGTCCATGATTATGAATTGTTAACTGTCAACGACTCTGGACGACATTCATTAATCTGGGAGGGACTCGAACCGGGACCTTATGATTGAAAGGCTACTAGACTTCACTAGACTACTAGACTACTAGGCTACTAGACTGTACTAGACTTTCAAAATTCCCTAAGTACCAGTACGATTACAAATCCACAACGGCGAGTACATATATATATTAAAATACGAATGTGAGAAAGGACTCAATATAAGTCTGGTTCGTAGTATTAATAAGCCCATCATGTATATACGTCATTAAATCTCCATCTTCCTCTAATGTTGCATATTACTATACTAATAAAAAAGAACAACAATTGCAGTAGAATTCAACTGACGTATATGTTGGCAATAATTCCAATAAACTCAGGAGAGAAGAATTAAAATTCATCAAGTTTTACTCGTAATTTAAAACGGAAACACATTTACTCATTTAGAAAGAAAATGTTGATTAACTTTGAAAAAGCATGGCATAATAACAAAATGATTTGGCATAAATTATTGATTAAACTCTCAACGGATCGAGAACTTTATTTTGATGATACTTATGAACTTCTCGTTTTTTAAGTTATTCCCTATGGGATAACTTTCAGAAATGGTAAGTGGGAGAGAAAAAAAAAATGTAATTTAGCAAAAAGTAGAGTAGAAAAGTGGGCTCTGGCGACTTAAAAGAAAATCCTCCATTTGAGATATGATTGAGAGCGACTAAGAAAGAAAAGAGAAAAAGCAAAGAGACATGAATTTTTGTTTAAATACCTACACTCAGAACATGGAAGGACAAACCCCGTGTCTATCGTACTGATAAAGTGCCTACATATACAGATATTGTACATCAATTAACATCTACACGATGTTCGTGAACTGGACGAATAAAGAAAATCAAAGTTTATAATGAATCAGTTGTAAACAGCGGCATTAGATCACTGCAGACGTCTACCGTAACCAGCAGAACTTTTAGTTAGAGAGCCCTCACCCCTTCCCCTGCTCCCTCCCGCCCACCTCTGTTTCCTTATTGTTTCCTTGCAACACATGTTGCCCTAACCGTATCTTTCATTGCAGTCTTCAATCTCTTGCCCTTTGAAGTTTGACTCTGAAGATGATCTTGCCAGAATCGATATGCAAGACTACGTTATGTAACCTTTATATGTTTACCCTACCCAGGTCGTCCGAGCGTTTCTGTTTTTTTCTCTTTGAAATAAATTAGTGTGTATACGCTGAGTGTCCGATCACGGTATAACTTTGCAGACCTTAAATCAGAAGCTGTTTGCGTTGATGTACTTCCAAAACTGACCTAGTATTATTAGTCAAAGGTAAGACATTCCCTTGTTTCATCAAAAGGGGGATACGCTTAACATCATACCTTAACAATTCTAAGGGAAATATTCTCGGCGAAAGAGCAGACAAAGAAAAGAAAATGGAAAGTGAATGATTCCCAGAATTCCCTTCGTAGTACCACTGGACTGCTACTTTCGTTAACCATGCAGTGCAGAACAAGGAGCTGAGTTTGCAACAGAAAAGTCGTTCAAATTCCCACCGTAGTATTTATTTACAGACTCTGGGTGAGTTACCACATGATGAATGCGAATCTTTAATACCGGATGACCAATATGTTTCACTGAAACTCCCGAGTGATCAATCAATCTAGTTATATATATATATATATATATATATTTATCTATAGGCCTATGCTTGCACCCGATACACACAGAGAACACAGTTACTACTGTAAATTTTAAAGTTTAGTACCACAGTAATCCTATTACTGTAATCCTTATAGCACATGCTACCGATTTATCAGATTTGTCAACGCGCTCCAGTTTTACTGTGGTACAAAACTTTAAGATTTACAGTAGTTACTGTAATCTCTGTGTGAATCGGCTGATGCTTGGGTTCTTTGTACTTAGCTTTCCTTTATTTTTGCCCTTGAAGTTGCCATTATTAGTAGACAGTTCTTCCAAAACTTTTTTTCTTCTTTTGATATATACTTTTCATGACTTGGTATATTATCTTTGAAGTTTCAAACTCTCATTAACAATGCTGAAAGGATAACTATTCGTCGACGATATTACCAAGCAGAGATTGAAGTAAAAAATATTGACGTATTGAATATGACCTTCATGTGGTAGTATGCTCTTTGTATTTGTGCACAATGAAATAACAGTTTAGACTGTCTTGATTACTCTGAGTAGGTGTTCATCTATTCTAGACAAATCTATCAACCGATTGTGGGCAAAGACGCTATCCATATCTTTGAAGCGCCAATATATATATATATATATATATACTCTCTTAAAATGTTAGACTGAAGAATTCAGTCTTCTTTGAGACTGAAATTTTTTTCAGTGTTATACACTGAGTTTAGACTGAGAAACACTCTACTTAGACTGTATTATCAGTTACACCGTTCAGTCGCTGTTTTGGACTGACTTTATTAACCAATCAGCTAATCACATGTGGCATGTCATCTTACCATTTTCAGTCTCTGTATTCCACTGAAAAATGTATCCAATCAGAGAAAAGAAATGCGCCTACGTCATCCGAAAACTTGCAAATACGCTGCACAAAAATAAGTGTGACAACGAGCGCTACAACTTGTGTACATATATACTACTATATTCTTCGCTTAGCCAGGTACTCGCTGTACTGTACGTACGCACGCCGTACACACAGCTAGGCATGAACGAGACAGACGACCGTATGTCTAAGCTAGAGTAAAGGTTATAAATTAGCAATGGCTGAGTCTTTAAGAACTTTTCTTACAAATAAAGGTTTCCACGAAGAAGTGATAACAGTGTTCGAGGGTATGTATGTATGTTTTTTGTTGTTTTCCAATTAATACAGAATAAAAGCTTGGCAGTTCGTAACGTTAGTTATTCTAGGCTTGTGCGCGAGGTAGGCCTAGCAAGGCTGTACTATAGCAAATAGGGCCTAGGCCTAGGCTGTTGTTATAATTGGTGGGGCCTATTAACACGATCGTCGGGCGAATAAGCACGCCGGTCCTGCATATGTACCCGATCGTCGGGCAAATCAGCCCGCCTGTCCTGCATATGAACCCAATCGTCGGGCGAATAAGCACGCTTGTCAGGACTGCAATATGTACTCGATCGTCCCAAATGAATCTAGGCTAGGTTAACCTCATAACAAATACTTGAACATAATAATGCTCAAGAAATTGCAAAACACAGTACTATTATGCATAGATTGTAAGCACCCTTAATTATTTGAAAAAATGTAGTGACTTCTACAGCCATTACAGCATGAAGCTAACACGATTCTGTTAAACCATTACCATTGTATTTAAATCATGTGGAAACTGGAAAAAAATTGGTATGCTTTTGTTATTTTATTAAACATATAGTGGGCCATCAGTCTTTATTATAAGATTTTACAGTAATATTACCATTCACTAATGTTATGAAATCAGTTTCTTTTACAAGCAGATAGACATATTAGTGAAATCAGTAGGCTAAAATGTAAATCATATTCCTTGTTCACTGGTTTTCTATGCTGATGTAATGGAATCAGGAGATGTCATGAACAATTTATCCTTAAAAAGAGAAATTTCTGAAAACAACTAACAACAAACCTTGCTTGGTAACCATGTACCTGCCAAAATCAACATGATAACCCATAAATGTTAGGTTGAATTTGAATCCACCTTCACATAACACATCTCACCCGCCATGGATGACATATTGCTGCCTATCGTGAATTGATATATCTCCTTTGTACAATGCCAGTCATGTTCTTGTTTCTCCATTCTCTCCTAAATATTATTCTAGTCTAGTCTCTCTACCTCTCAACATATCTTTTTTTAAGAATGTTTTGATTTATACCATATTGCTTGTCCTTTATCACATTTATTTTTATCTTCACCAAACAGGAGGGCACAGATATTGAGAGTGCAGCACAGGGCAGACAAGGACAATATTGACAGCCTTTCATCCTATCTCTCGGACCAGAATTGAACCCCAAACAATTCTTCATTGTGGCAGATAAACTGGCCATTCCAGCTGGGACAGAGGCGTAGAACATACATTTAACATAGACTATGCTCCCCCTCTACAACACTAGTTTTGTGAGTTCCATGCTTCCATGGTGTATGGAATTTTGCAACCAACAGAAGTGAAGTCTCTCGTCCGTATCCATGCCACATCTATAAGGGCAGCCAGCATGGAGTTACTTCAAGGAGTGAATGTTACTTTTTTATTGCTCTGTAGTCCAGAACCACGTGTGTCAGCATGGAGTAGCTTTAAAAGGGTGTGAAGACTCGCGCAAAAAGAACGTCTAATGCCGGTAATCTGACCTAGTTTCGAATGAGGTGTAACAGAAGTGTTAGACACTGCCATCGATCCCAGAAAATACAAACACAGCTTGCTACCGTCGGTAATTAGACACTAGTGTACAGTCAGTACATACAGCTACGGTCAATACCCACATTACAGTGTATGAACGATACAGCGATGAACATCTCAGGTCCAGCTAAAGATATCAAGGTATCACGTTTCATTACTGTCTGTCTTTTTTAGCGACACGAACAAACATCACTTGCAAGCAACAGAAAGTTAACTTTTTCAGATGGCTGCATGCTGTTTGGGACAAATCTTCAATGCCTTTAAGGAGTAACTAACACATACCCTAAAACGTTAAATTGATTACCCGGAGTTTACAAACAGTTTTATATGAATAGGGAGGGCTCCAGAAATAAATATTTAATTGATTTTTGGTTTTTAAAAATGTTTTTTAATGATACTGATCTAATTATGAATGTAATTAAACAAACACCTAGTTGCCAAAAAAACTTTGTTGTATGATTTTTCGAGCATGTTATTTTAATGTTTACTTTAATGTTCCTACATTTCACTGCACTCACTATGTTGAAGGTTTATTTAATTAAGCAATTAATTAAGCTAATATTATTTATTGTGCACAATATTCCATAATTTGTTCCATGAAAAGCAAGTAACCTGATTATTATAAAGTCAGTAACTGTAGAAAATTCCATTTGAGAATATCCTTTCCTCATTATTCCCCCCCCCCCCCATTTTTTTTAAATTTTAGTGATGTAATGAGTCAAAACTGTTTTCAATTTTTTAGTCGACTCTCGAGTGACATTTCTTTTTCAGCTAGAGGCCGACATTAAAGGATTCACGTGAGATAATTTATAAAACTTTAAAATTTGATTGAAATCCCAATCAAAATCACTATATATGATTACTATCAGAAAGTTAAGAAATAATTGAGGGTGGTATAATAGTCACATGTACTGTTTTTGCATACAAATTTGCTTTATATGAATGCCATATCATGAAATCGTGAATGCAGTATATAATAGTTCATGTTTATCTAATAGCCATTATGAAGTTTGTGCCATTCTGTTAACTGCTTGTAATATGTTGTTTTGTGTGTGCTGGATAATGACTTTCAGCAATCGCCAATCTATATCATTGAAACACAAAGTATTAAATGTTCACCGCACTGATATATAGTTTGACCATTCCTAATATTTTATAAATAACCTGCTGAAAATTTGTCATATGTTTTCCCCATTTTGAAATCATTCTAAGAAAATTGTTGCTACTATACATTAATGATTCACAACTGGAAGAAAGGCAATGTACCAGATCCATTGTACTATGGTCGTGTTTCCATCATATCCCTTTTGTAAAGGCAGGATCGTATAGTTACTATATCCTTTACAGTGGAAAATTTAAAGTTCAGTGAGATCGGGAGATGGGATCAGCTGGGTATATAACCACTCAATTTACAGCTGTGTTGTCAATGAATTCCAGGGTATTACCACCTGGTGGTGACATACAAAGAATTTAAAGTGCTTTCTGTTACAGTGGTGTTGCCAGACATTTGAATCTTGGTTGGTGATATGTCTATTTGTGAATTCCTTCTCGGGGGAGGGGTTCCCCAGGCCACCCATTGGCGACACCACTGATCTGTTCTCAGCTCACCTAATCCTTTCCAAAAAAATTAAAGAACATTTTAGATCCAGGCCCAATTCAAGCAGAAATTTGACAGATTAATATTGAACTGAAAATATGTCACTGTTATGTAAAGTATCTTTATAATTTGAACGTTTGTTGCAAAGATAACATGTTTTGTTGAACATCCCTCAGAATATTGTAGTTTTGATTTCTGTTTTTTTTTTAATATATTAAAAATTATATAAGAATATATAAGTGGGTTAGTGGGAATAAAATTACTGTTCGGTGGATATTGACAATTATATTTCTTGATGGAATACCATTTTTAATGTACTTTGTGTGTGACTGTCACAATGATTTTCTGGTCTTTATAGCCTAACATGATTGGATGTGAAGGTGAAGTCACTCCATGAAGTAGCACCTTTCAGTAAATTCCCCTGCATTAACAGATCATTGAATGTTGTCTTGATGACCTTAACTGCATCTTTATTGAAGAATTCCAGCACTTAGCCAACACGGAGGATCTATAGAAAAGCTTGTTCAATCCAGAATTTGCAATTTATAAAATTGACAGTATAGCTGTGATGTGTAATAATTCAGTCTAAAGGACCGACTGTTCAGTCTGATATCAGTCTTATAGACTGAAAGTATTCAATCTTATTAAGACTGGTGCTGCAATAAATCAGTCTAAACTGCTGACTGTTCAGTCTAAAGTGGTTTGATTTTCAGTCTATTAGACTGAAGAGTATTTAGTCTAATTAAGACTGACCTTCAGTCTTTACATTTCAGACTGGAATTCAGTCTAAGTAGTCTGATCCCTTATCCCATCCATCATTAGACTGAAATTTCAGTCGATTAGACTGAAATTTCAGTCTCTCATTTTAAGAGAGTATATATATATATATATATATATATATATATATATATATATATATCAGGGTAAAGGAAACTGTATAAATATAAATATATATATATATATATATATATATATATATATATATATATATATATATATATATATATATATATATATATATATATATATATATATATATAAATATATATACACTTTTTAACCGTGCTTGGCATTTTTAACTGTAGATATTGAACAACCATTGGGAACAGATCTCATGAATATTTATGATCATCACACGGTTGTCAGGGTAAAGGAAACTGTATGAAATAATACCTCAAGGTGACGAAATAACGTGACAAGCGAAATTAATTCCTTTGACAGATGATAATGACAAAAGCTGTCAAAGTGATACTCCGCTACATTAACGATATTTTAATATGGCTTGATTTTCATGAAAACGGTGTCACAGGCGCAGACAGAACACCACATGACACCAAACGATTTTATCTTTTCACGCTAACGTTCTCTCAATAATGTGTCCACAGACACGGAACATAAGTTGATGTCAACAACATAAAAAATATTTACCAAAATAAAACGAAAACTCAAGAAAATGATGACAATGAATCTATTAAATTACGAATCTACATGAAACTCGCCCAGGTTGAAATGTTATCATTCAATAAAGAAAAAATGACTGAAAATATATTTTAATGTTTTTCTTTGAAACTTATAAATGACATACAAAACAAGCCTATTAAACTATTATAGTAATAATTTCTTAAAGCAACGGAATATGAAAAGCTATGTTATATTTCATTATCAAGTACCGGTGATTTAGCTAAATAATATAGACCATGTCAAAAGTCTATTATGGGAATGCCTCGACTTTTGTGATCTGTTCAAATTACGCTGCTCTTTAGTTAAGGGGGAAGGGTTCTAAACTTACGTTTCCACGCGGACCAGAGGGAAGTGTATTGGTTGGAACAAAGGGCCAGAGAGCACCGACAAGCTTAGTATACCTAAGATCTAGCTATGTAAACGGTAGGGCCGTTGATGAGCTCAAGCTTAAGGGACCAATTTTGTTTAAAGAAAGAAATTGAGCTAGCCGTTTAAAATTCTTTCGACTGTTGGATTCTGCCAAGAATTTCTTTTAGAGCATTGCTCACACTGTCTGAAAATATATACGTTACTCATGACATGGACGGAAATAATGTCGAGGGCACTGCATCTATAGTGTGGAGATATTCATACAGCGTACATATACCTATTATAATGTGCCGCGTTTGACGCAAGTCTGTACGCAATCTGCATACTGGACAATAGCAGATAGAAACTGTTTTAAAGGGATATTCCAATGTCTGAGGCGAACTTGCTGGAACTTTCTTCATCTTTACGATGGTTCTTATAAGAACCATAACCGCATTCTGTATGGTGAGGATATGGATTTTATATGAATTATATATAAATAGGGACAATATATTGAAAGGGGAGTGTGGGGGAGGGGGGGGGTTGCAACTACTATTGCAGCGAATGTCCCTTTAAGGTTGACCCTATACTAAGAGTGTACCAATTTGTAATGAACTGTTGTCTCAGTTACCTTAACTTTCATCGCCATGTTGGAACAGACATATCCTTAGGTAATTCCGGTTCTTCTATCAGGTTTACGTCATTAATAACCGCCTTGCATTCATGTAACACGCTTTTTCGATTAAATTTGTTTCATTAAAATTTGTCTCAAAAATATTTGTCAAGAAAAGTGAGAAGCATCTTTGAATTATTATTTAAATAAAATGAGCTAACGTACAATTATTTGTATAGTTACTCCAATGCATAAAGCGTCTAGACAGATGTCGCTCTATATACGAAACCGCTATTGCAATATTTCTTCCTTTCATGCAAAGTCGACCATTGGGCATGATTAACTTAAATAGAATAGTCCAGGTCAAAATTAATTTTTGATATACTACCAAAAGTGAACTTGAAGCAAACAGGTGTGATGTCATAGTTGCACACTGACAAATAATGTTTTGTTTTTCTTTAATTTTTCAGTCTATTGATTTGACCTTGGATTGGATAGGGTTACTATAGTTTGTCTAAAGGGGATGTGAAGTTTATAAAATACCAATACCCATGGTACATTCACATTATGGATGCATCCAATTGTAGAGTAGAAAATTAGACGTAAATTTGAAAGGAAAACAAAAAAATTATTTATCAGTGTGCAACAATGACGTCACACCTGTTTGCTCCAAGTTCACTTTTGGTACGAAAGCAGGCAACATCAACTGTCAATATCTCAAAGACTTTACATAGGAACTGAATGCAAATTTCACCAGAATGCTTAGATTATGCTCCTCTTTAACATAACAAAATGAAATTTGACCTGGACTATTCTATTAAAACATAAGATAGAATGCAGCAACAGTAATGCCAATATATAACAGAATAACTTGTGCAAACACACAGACCTTCATACTCCAATCAAATGATTTGTGTAACGAACCTTCCGGTGGTTGTTTCGATCAATTTGCCTGTTGTGATTACAGGTTACATAAGCCATTATACGAAATGCCAAGGTTAGTTTTGACAAAATGGGACCCTTTTGGCGTTCCATATACTCATAAATCTAAAACTACGTCACAAACAGTTTGAAAAGCGCATACACCAATACACTCACGTGAGCTTGCAATACTTGTATAAGATTAATTTACAACTTACAGCAAAATTCTATATTCCAAAGAAAGAAAGAAATCAAATCTTCTGAGATGACATTTCAAAAAGAGTAAAATGTTGCAAGAAAGAAGGCAGAAAAAGTGAGATTAAGAGCGTGTTTACGTTGGATGTGTAGATGTTATACAAACCTGCGTTATTATTATTTTTTTTTATCAAAATCGACTGAATAGTTTGACCAAACAGATTATTATTAAATACCATTTAATGAATCAACGGGATTGCCCTATTTTAATTACTTCCAGTCAACGGGTTTGTTTAAAGCGTATTAACATTTAATTCGTCATACAGATATATGAATTAAAAATTTGAAATATCTGAAAAATTGTGGATTATTTTTTCAAATACTGTCTAATATTTAATTTTGGATAATATTTCAGATATTTAAAACTTTGCGGCGATATTTTTGGAGAACATTTCTGCAATTATTTGTCGACATCTGAAAGGCAATTGATTAATGTTATACGTCTTTTAGATATCTGAAAAATAATTTTAGATATCTGACATGAATTTTGGACTATAAATGATGTTATAACGGTTTACCTAATATATCGTTCTGAAGTATAAATAACACGAAATAAAACACCAACTCAAAGACGGGAAGAGGACGTAATATTTCTGCGCGGAACAATTTTCCAAATGTTTTGAGATAATCAAAATAAATCTACGTTAAAACCAGAGGTAGGCAGCAAGAAAACGAAATTATACAAGGAAGCACAAACTCGCCAAACTCGGGGCTTGGGGCAAATTCTGTCCAGACTACCTTCTTTTTCATCAATTTAAGAATATTAATAAAACAAAGAAAAACGAGGACAATACGGCCTCTTGCATCATTCACATCTAAGGAAGCTAAGGTCATTGGCATTCGGTCATGTTGACATTGTTCTAACATTTATCAGAGGTATAGTGACATAAATACAGACGTTTATTGGATATTTGAAAAGAGAATGAGATTAAAGAATTGTTATTGTCAGCCCATGGCAAGACTCTGGAGATCTGATCAAGAAAAAAGGAAGCCATTGACGATTGAAAAGTCCTATAAATTTCGTATGTTGTCATTAGACTTAAAGGAATAGTCCAGTTGAACATTTATTTTATGCCTCTTTAAAGAGGAAGAAAGCCGGGCTATATTCTAAGAATTCTGGTGAAATTTGAGTTCAATTATCTGATGTTTTGGCTAAGAGAGGTATATAACCTTCATGGCACTTGCCTGTGAAGTACAGCTAGACTCTAGTAATTTGGTACGTAAAAAGTATGGTTCAGGGGGCACGGTTTGACTCCATCGTAAACTTTTTGACAGTGTTATCTTACATTTTTTCATCCTTGTACTTTGTAAACTTATTTTCTACCGCGTCCCTGCGAACGTGCATGGACTAGACTAAAAAATTTCTTGAAGAAAGGTGACATCAACAAAATGTCATGTAAGTTTCAAGGTCTTTTATATCTATACCGCAAAAAAAAAACCCATTGGTATCTAGAATACCCAGAAAACAGCAATAACAATAAATAAACAAATAAACGAACAATAAATGATGTGTAAATTAATAAATATAAAGAGGAAGGAAGAACGTAAGATATGGTAGGATATTTCGGAAATACCGAATTGCTGCTGCGATTCCAAATAGAGTTATTCAGTCCTAACCTCCTTTCTGTGACTGATGTGCATAATTTATTCAAGTTGGAAGATTTGGACTCCTGGCATTTTTTAGAGCGTATACTACCCCTTTAGTCAGTTTATCGTTGTTCATCGAGCTAAAAATGACAACCTTGGATACTCCTTTAAGGTTCCCAGATTTTCTAACCCCTGTAGACAGGTAAACTTATTGATGTCTAAAGTCATCTGAGAATCTATGTAGGACTGTACCGTCCCTCCAAGCATTCCCCCCAAAAAGCCTTGGCTTAGATCGATCACTACGTAGTCATGTTACAAAGATTGCATAGATTTCAGCTATACACTTCATTCTCACCCTATACTACTGTCAAATTTGATATTTTTGACCATGAAGAAGCTATTCATTTGATGACAGAGGATGAAGAAGTGAAACGTGATGGTCCATCGATGTCCAAATATTAAGAAAACAACCTCAGACAAGGGACACCCCCTTTTTTTTTACTTTAACCATATCGCGAATATCGATGTCAAAGAAAGAAACTTTAAACATGACGTTAGAGATAGATGACCACAAAAAAAAAAAATTAAGTTCGATGCCTTTTCTATATCAAATATTGTCGATTCCATTATTACCTAGGCAGTACATTTTGATTGGGCATAGCACTACAATTATAAATGAATAGGTTACACCCGTGTACAGTATCAATCCTGGTCCATCAAGTATGAGTTGAATACAAACCCATATTAGGAATGCATTGAGCTAGTGAGATGCCAAGGGTTGGGTAATCTTAGCTTTAGGCAAATATGTCACCAAAACAGAACTAATATTGTTCGATACAGGTGACAAACGCCTACAGTGGCGTAACGACCTTCCTTACCTGTTTCGAACCTCTGGGCATACAATCAGTGTCTATAGCCTAGTGGTTAGTGTGTCCACATATAAAGCGGGAGGCCCGGGTTCGAATCCCGGTGGAGGCTGGAAGGTTTTTTCACTGTTCTGGATTTTCAAACTCACTACAATGTATATATGTACATATATATATATATATGTATGTATATGTATATCTACATCTATATCTATATCCATATCTATATCTATATTAATATATATCATCACGATTGTTTATTAATAACCATGTTACTGTTGGATCATTGGTGCCTTATTGTTTAGCATTTTTGTTCAATATTAGACGACTCGTTTCATTAACAACAACAAAATGAGAGGAAGTAAGAACTTTGTATCATTGTCAATTTTATAAATTGATTTCAGATTCATTCGTTTGTAAATTATATCACCGATATTATGTTATAATATGGAAATAACAAAATACCATAGTTCGAGGTCACGTTAATTTTTTTATCATCTTTCAAAACAAAACATTAACAGACAAAAATGTTGAGAATCGAAGAAAAAAAGGCGATATTTATCTAAAATATTATAGCTACACAGAGTTTACGTACACGTATAAGATTGAGAAGTTCACCTGTTTGCTTAAGGGTTTTATTTTTGTTACCATTTATATGTTAACGTTACGGTACGTGTCGGTTCGAAAGAAATTTGATCAAAAAAGAGAATAATGCCATGACGTTATGTTTTGTGACAAAAATTCTATCTTGGAGAGCATCTTTAATTGTGCTGCTAATTACAAGTGGGTTTGTTTGTATCATTGAAATGTCACAAGTTCAAGCGACACGGAAGACACGATGTCGCGCCACATTATGCTGTTGCTTGTGATGTATTTACATTTATTATAACGCCGTGGCTGTATATGCGTAGTCCGAAGAACAAATACCAAACACAATCAGTAAGAGTAAACAACATTGCTAGATCATAAACCATGGTGAGTATGGTTTGGTAAAGGGGTGGGTTGTCGTAAAAGGCGATGAGGGTGAGGGGACAATAAGGGACGTTACGCAATGGTGTACATTTGCATCGGTAAATGATATCTACTGCCTGATTCTCAGACTGACAGGGGGTGGGGGAGGGGGGGTTGTCGTTATCCAACCTTTTCACATTTGAAAGAGGTCAATTGGAAATCAGAAAGTTACGACCCGACTGTGAACGTCACAACCGTAAAACCAAACATTGTCATCTCAACAAAATGTACGCTAACGTATAACGTTTGTGAGTTTGTGAAAAAAAAAAGAATTATAAAAAAAACTGTGTCGAACAAATTACACTCTTTTAATGCAAAGGAACAGAGTTACTGTATCGAATTGATCATTTCTAGATGAAGTTCGCAGCCTTTGTAGAATATATCTCACAGAATATATTTATGTTTTTTTTTCTTTTTCATAGTGTTATAATAATTCCGCAGTACATATTCATGATTCCAAGAAAGCACGTACCGCAGAAATCAAATACACAGCCAGCCTTTGTCAACTTGCCACTTCAGGTTGGGGTAAATCTTATATACCGAGTAAAAAATGAAATAAATTACTTTAGTTCTACCTTGTAAATTTAACCGTCCGTATATATTGCATATAGTTCCGCGTAATCTCACAGAAAGACAATACATATCTATACTTAATTTGTCAATCAAACTGAAACCACCCTAGCTTATCGAGCTGATTAAAGATGGAAGTATTAGCCTGTCGTGCAGGAGATATTTCCATTGCTTAAATATAATACCACTTCTTCGGTTTATTGACGTGATTTCGTTTTGATAAAAACCTTCAACCGCAGAAGATATAAGGCTTATATTAATGCATCCTCAGGTAACACACATTGAGGAGGTGGGGGGGGGGGTGAGGCGGAGATTACAAAAGAAGAGAGAATAAACAGAAAAGTAAGTAAGAAAAAAGAAAAGTTAAAAAGTTAAAAAAAAAAAACGGAGATTGAGGCGCTATTTCATTTCAGACATGATAAAACTCGTTATATTATAGACTAGCGGGTGGGTGGCACAACTGGACACGTCCGGTATTTCCCATTAGTACGATAATTTAACATTCATATCTTGAGCTATCACGTTACGATTATGAAGCAAATATTTAGGGATAAAAAATCGAAACATCGATATGATTTTGCAGTCATTATTTTGGTGAAATTACATAAAACATATATTGTTATATGTTTGTGCATGCATACATATAAATGTTACGTATAGCCTGATAAAATCTAATTAAGTATATAAAGGTGGTTCATCAATTCGATTTTCAGATGAAATAATCTCAATTGGAATATTTTTTCGAATTACTCTCAAATCCTAATCAATATTTTTATAACCTCTGAAATCCATTTGACCGATGTCTCTCGTACAGTAACTAAGTTTTGATGATTTGTTGTTTTATTGACCAATTAACGTTACCTCATTCTAATCAAATTAAGATTGATTGATATACCTAGATATATCACAACCAATTAGGTCACCTCTTTCGACGCATCACAACAAATGAATATAAACTTATGACGTCAAATTTGTTTTGGATTATATTTGTTTTGGTTATTCTATTTTTGGATGTCCTGAGGATAAAAATTTGTTTTTCATAATTTTTTTGAAAATTCTTGGAAATTCCTAATGGTAAGAAATGTACTTTCATTTAAGTTAGAATATATAAAGCAAAACCGTTCGATCTGTCATTTTGAACCAAAACAACAACAACAACATCTGAGGTTTAGCTGTCCAAAAAAACACAGGTTCATCTTTTTATTAGCCACAATGTATCTACGTCACAGACACGTGAATAAGACTATTATTATTATCGTCAGCATCTCATCAATTAATTCACCGCAAGAGTATTTTAAGTTATTATGTTTAATTACTCGGTCATAATAATTGATATTGTTTACAAAATTGGTATAAATTTGATCCAGAATCCAGTTTTGTGGAAATGAATGCTCATGGATCTCTTGCTCTGTAACATTAATTTTTTCGTTTTTTTCTTATTTTATTTTATCTATTTCTTTATCTGTTTCTTTAACTGTTTCGTTTCCCAACACCCCCCCCCCCCCACCTTTTCTCTAAAGTTGGTAAGGATTGTGTTTACACGTTTGGTTTATATAGTTTTAATAAATATTATTTCAAAGGTAAAAGTTGATCAAATGTGTCAACAAGGAAATAAAACAGCCCAAAAAAATATTCGAGAAGTATAACTGATAATATGGTAATATTAGCGTGTTACAGAAGCTATAACAAAAACAGTCAACAAAAGGCTAAATTTCAACGATCTCATAATATGAAAACTGGTTATGCGATACAGACGTCAAATGAACTTTTACGAGCAATGGAACAGCCCCCCCCCCCCGCCCGCCCCCATCGATTGAGCTTTTATGCTTTATTATGGATTTTTAATACTTTTTTTTAGTGAGCTTTGGATTAAAATGTTTGCGTAGGTATATGTCATGTAGGATAAGCAACACCATGACAACCGCCGTTGTAAAAATTTAAAAATAATTGTCACGGTGTGAGAGAGCGTTTTGATAAATGCGGTTTCAATTTTTACGATAGTATGCTGTTCTTGTACGTGTTAGTTTATGCTAGGCTTTCACGATATGTACGTGTACCATCAAAACAGGAAAAAAAACATAATATGTGAATATTATGTGTCAAGCAGTGAAGTCTTTCATATTTTTATTACTATATAACAATGAGAGTTATAGTTCAAAATCAGAGGGAAGAAATCAGAGAAAACAAAAGGAAATTAAAATAAATGAAAGAGATAGAATGTTTTACATTGTGAGTTAGTTATGTGTAGTGTGTCACATGAGTACATTACGTTCATTAGTTTGTATGGTTCAATTAACTGAGTATATTCATAAGTGGGTGTTGTCCATCTGAGTTCTAAATTAGAAGAGATCTAACTGCTAACTGAGAAGACACAAATTAAGATAACTATATTTTACAACCGCCATGCACGTTGATCGCTTTCATCACACCAAGTCACATCACAGGACATCACATCACATCACACCACACCACACCACAGAATATCTTATCTCATCTCAGCACAGTACATTTCATCACACCACATCACATCACACCACATCACACCACATCACACCACATCACATCACGGTATATTTCATCACACAACATCACATCACACGACATCTGATCACATTACATCACAGTACATCTAATCACAGCACGTCGTAGTACATTTCATAACATCACAACTCATCACACGATATCTCATTAATCACATCAAAGTACATCTAATTACATCACATCACAGTACATTTCATTACATCACATCACATCAGAACCACATCACAGTACATTTCATCACACCACATCACATCTTATCACATCACATTGCAGTATGCAAATCAACTTACATTCACAAGATTACATTACATGACATGCGTATCACATTAAAGCACACCACATGACATGATATGACATTACATCAGAACACGTGACATCCACGTCATATCACATTACAGTATATATTGCTCATCCAGCACACCCGAACGTCAAAGAAACACGAACGCAATCAGTTATTTCATTTTTGCATGTAAGAGGATCTTGAAATGCCTTTTTTTTTTTAAATATCAATTACGTTATAAACAGGAAACAGAAGTTCGTCACCTTTGATTGACCTTGCCTTATTTGTCAGATACAATGTAAATTAACTTTCCACATGTATATATGAATAAACAAACAAAGAGAAACCGTGGGTAAATTTGAATACATCAAAATGCATCACACTGTGTTGACAAATAAGAACCAGGGACCTCTCTCCATGGGAAGTGAATTTAACTTCAATCAGTCTGTTGCCAAGGTGTTCTTTACAAAGATCTTAGTTACTGAAGGCAAAGATGACGAATAACCAGATATGATTCTACCGTTGGAATGTTAAAATTCATCAAGGGATCAAAATCACAAACATTTTTGCTGGGAAAAATTCAAAGCCTCGGTATAATTCGAACCGAGGCCCCCACTTATCCTCTTCCTTCTCACAAATGTGAACATCCTTACTCACTTCAAATCTCAGAAAAATATTGGATATTTATCAACAGTTGTAACTGCATCTCGTACATTTTTGTTTTTGAGGCACTTTTCGAGGAAATTTTAGTTCTCAAAAGGAAGACGAAAAGATAATAGGAAAAGAAAATTTTACAAAATACTTGCCATATATTTGACGGTTAATAAAACCTCTCAAATCTAGCACATTTTATTAGGATTACTCCAAAGCCAAGAAATTGACACGAAGGAGCAAAACCAAAGCGTGAGACAATACTTTTTCCTAGCAGGACATGAGCGTCCAACGGATTCTTCAAATTAGGTCTAGTTACAAATTCTGGGAACAAATTTTGCGTCTGAGTAATTTACGAAACAAGGTGTGTGCCCGGCATTGACGTGTTGATCACCACTACAGGTGTTCAAACTGTTATTCGATAGTTAACAGTTGTCTTAACATGTCTCCACATATCTCCACATGTGTCCACACCGGCATTGATGTGTTGATCACCACTCCAGGTGTTCAAACTGTTATTCGATAGTTAACAGTTGTCTCCAGATGTCTCCACATGAATCCACATGTCTCCACATGTGTCCACACCGGCATTGACGGGTTGATCACCACTACAGGTGTTCAAACTGTTATTCGATAGTTAACAGTTGTCTCCACATGTCTTCACATGTCTCCACATGTATCCCCTTGTCTCCACATATCTCCACATGTCTCCACATGTGTCCACACCGGCATTGACGTGTTGATCACCACTACAGGTGTTCAAACTGTTATTCGATAGTTAACAGTTGTCTCCACATGTCTCCACATATCTCCACATGTCTCCACATGTGTCCACACCGGCATTTATGTGTTGATCACCACTTCAGGTGTTCAAACTGTTATTCGATAGTTAACAGTTGTCTCCACATGTCTCCACTTGTCTTCACATATCTCCACATGTCTCCACATGTGTCCACACCGGCATTGACGTGTTGATCACCACTCCAGGTGTTCAAACTGTTATTCGATAGTTAACAGTTGTCTCCACATGTCTCCACTTGTCTCCACATATCTCCACATGTGTCCACACCAGCATTGACGTGTTGATCACCACTCCAGGTGTTCAAACTGTTATTCGATAGTTAACAGTTGTCTCCAAATCACACGTCTTTGTCGTCTCTTTAATATTTGCAGGGGCGGATCCAGGGGGGGGGCCCGGGGGGCCCGGGCCCCCCCTTTTTGAAAATCCTGATTTTTTTTTTTTTTTTTTTTTTTACCCCGTTCGAGGGAAAGTGCCCCATGCGTGATCAGTGGCGTAGCTACGGGGGGCCTGAAATTGCAGACATGAGATCCATATTTTCAGGCTAGGTACATGCTGCTTAGAATACTCGGGAAGTGCCGTTTCCGGCCATCTGGGGGGTTTGTAAAGCCAAAAATTTTCTTGTACGCTCCGCACCAACCGATGATGGCGCTCCGCTTAGATAGTCTTACGTTCAGGCGCGGCTGGACCAGTCAGACAGCCCCCCCCCCCCTGTCACAAATCCTGCATCCGCCCCTGATATGTCATTGAATATTCCACAAACAACTTTTTATGTCCACGAAACTGTCGAAACATGATTTTCACTACTGGTAGAGATATAAAATATTGGGAATTCTGAATTTCCTGCAAACATGCGGCTGTGCCTGTTCAATACTCACTACTGTATCGCCTTAAAAAATGATGAGTGGAAATAGTTTCTCCAGGACCGTATCGTATCGTGGGTATCGAGTGCGTCTGATATACGAACGTACGTAGTACGTACGTCTATGATGATATGCACTGTACTGTACTGATAAAAACATAGGTGAATTTCACTCCATGGGAGTGATCACTGAGCACATTCCGGTATAAGAGTGAATTTCCACTCCATTGGAGTAAATCTTAACTCCTAAAGAGTTATATTCACTCATATTAGGAGTGAGGGTTAACTCCAATAGAGTTAAATTTTACTCTTAATTTGAAGTGCGCCGAGTGATCACTCCAATGGAATGAAATCCACTCATTTGTTTTTAGAGTGTTGCTAGGTATATGAAGAAGAAATTTACATACCAATACATGTTATCGGTCATCGATTGGCACAAAAAGCCAGATTCTGATGACAGCTGCCTCAAGAAACCCAATAAATGGCCTAATAAGCACCGAGCCATCAATGTGGACCATTACCGAAACATCGATGCGTGTTAGTCTTCCACCCCCTTCCTCTAATGCTATTTAAGTCCACATGTGGGCATATCCTGCAAATCTACCGGTAGCCCACAGGGGTTTGAGTTGGGAGAAAGGCCTTGACAGCTTGAAACGACAAATGATGCCAACTTCCCTCAAGTTAAAAGTCTGGCTGAGTTGGCAAGGCCAGTCAGCATGAAAGTGAAAAAACTTTTTTTGCATTTCTGTCACCAAAGTTGCACATCTTTTTGGTTGCTATTTTGCCTCACAGGTGCCATCTCCTGCGATCAGGGGGGTGCTGAAATCTCAAATTTTCTCTGTACGCTCCGCGCCAACCAAGGTGGCGCTCCGCTTAGATAGTAAACTCCGCCCCCCCCCCACAAGAAAGAACAGCCCCCCATGGCCCCCCACTCAAAAAATACTAGCTACGCCACTGTGCGTGTAATAAATTTGCAAAAAGAGTACACCATCATTCTGATAAAGTGAAGGTGAGAGGGGCACTCTGACTGCATCAATAGTCTCCATCTGGAAGGGGGCATCCAAGATGAAATGGCCTGGAGTAGCCTGGTAAAAAGTAGTTTGCATCACCACCTATACTCCCCAAAGACGTAAATCCCAGCTCATTGCTCGAAATTGCAAATATATGCCCGGCAAACCATGAATACATGATTTATTGGAAATAAATTTTACTCCAAACTTTCACGAAAAGTAGCACCAGATTGCACCGAGGACCTCCATATTTTGTGAAATTTTCCCAAAGGGGAGGGGGGCACCCACTCTCCTTAGACCCCTTCCCCAGGACGACTATTAGGCATTTCCCATCTGGGCCCCCCCTTCGGCGAAATCCTGGATCCGCCACTGATTTGTTTTGTCTTTTCGGAGTTTTCATCTCAACATTTAGTTGGCTAGATTTAGTTGGTTTCATGGTGATGAGGAGGGGGTGGTCGGATTGGTATAGGCTATAGGGTAAGGTACTTCCGGATAATTTCACCATCTCCATCCTACGAATACGTAAACTTTACTTTTCTCCAATAAAACAATCGAGGCTATACAACTGCATGTACACCTGAATCATAGTAAGTACGATGTAAAACATAAGACTGATTTAAGCACTGTTTAGTCAAATTATTATGTGTTCAGATATGTTGAAGAATGTAAACAAATGAATATATAGTCAAATGTCGTCCTTCGAGTTGGTATTTTGCGGATGTTCATATTAAATTGAACCGTTCCTGTATGTGTGTCTGTCTGTCTCTCTGTGTGTTTGTTGTACCAATCTTCTTTCTTCACAGCAAGGACTATTCCTCATCAAAAATTTCCAAAACTTGTATTAAAAAGGAACACATTCCTACAACCCGCCCCTTTTTTAACCCCCCCCCCCAAAAAAAAATGAAATTAAAAAATACCGCAAAATTAAGCTCAAACTAGTGACTTCAAGAAAACAGTTCTCTTTGTGCTCCAGCTATAGTAGTTAATAGTCATAAATACTTCCTCTTTCTTGTTTTACTCTTTAATTATAAAACATAATTCATAAAAGTGTTGATATGAAAATGGAATCATTGAATCTTTCTCCATCTCTCTTTTTGTAAAAGTACAACTGTCCAGAACATTGCTTCAAGTATATGCTAGAGCTACAAGACATTATAAATTTATCCTAACACATTATACGATCTTTGTACCACACGTAAGATCAAGAAACATTCATTTTTGCACTAAGCTATTTTAAGGAACAAAACACATACGAACTCTTTGCATCTATTATAATGTTTAAACTCACTGCGAGGTTATTTTATCGTCTATCTGTGTTGCTGTATTTTTTTCTTCTTCTTTACCACTTCCTTGCTAAGCTGTACATTCAAATATACACCACCAAGTCGTTTTTTATGTAACTATCAGCGATTAAAAAAGTTTTATCTTCATTTGACGCTGAACAGACGCTGGTAATATTGTTGTCAACATTTAACGACCGGTGGAATATAAATATTAGTTAGACTCTCAATGCACTGCGAAGAAATAACCGGTAAATGAGCTCCATCACTTGATTCGCAAAACTTATCGAGTTACCATGCGTGACGTCAGAGGATTTGGTGGAAAATTAGATAAAAAGCGAACAGCTATAAATAAACCTATTCGTTCATTTGGGTAAACTCAAGGGAATTAAAACCATTGACACATTGCCGTGTCTTGTATTGTTTTTATTTTTTCTTGTTTACTGTTGTTGTTTTCTGACTGACGGTGGTTGTTTGGGGAAAATAAATTTCAGTCATGTGAGGTCATTGCTGTGGTTAGTGTTGCTTTTAAATTTATATAATTACATTAGGGTGTTATTGGATAGGCTAGATGTATAGCCTAACGTATATTAATGTGCGTAGGAGTATATGTTATACGCCATGACAGTCATAGGAGAATGAACTAAAACTGAAAGATGCAATTCACCGTTAATATATATGATAAGTGTTATTGACCATATAAATACGCGCCCTTCGCAGGCAAAGACAGAATGCAGAAGCGGAACACAACATAACGGCTGAGAGAAGTTTCGCTCGAATCATTAACATTCCACTGAATTCAACTTGAAATTTTAGGCTGTCAATTTTTTGGAAAGGTAATGCATTTGGGAATAGAAATGATTTGGGGTGTTCTTGAAACTTGTCGAGCTATCTTCAAAGGCATGGTATGGTGTTTAGATGGTCCGAAATATACTTTTCAGAAGTTACAAAAAGTATAGACTACTGCATATGGCAGGAACACCGACTTGTTTCTGTTGGAGTACGTGAGGGGATCATACTAAATACTCGTGGTAGTTAATCAAAGCTGTGAAAATTATTTTGGGGAGTGTGGAGTGGGGTGGGGGTGTGTTGGAACGCTGGGGTAAGAAGGGGATCCAGCTAGTATAGAAGAGCCCGTATATCACTGCAGCTATTTGGTCGTATATATATATATATATATATATATATATATATATATATATATATATATATATATATATATTTAACTTAATTGCACGTGTGCTTTTCGAATCATGTAAAAGTCGCTTTCCAGAATGTAATGGCCCTTCTCACTAAAAGCTTAATCGTGATGTTGCATACATACAACTATTCATAAGCGTCACACATACCGATCCTAAAATTACGAGAAACAACCCGTCCGCTATGCATTGCATCGCAAGGACACACCTCTTTGTTTATGACATCATTTAATTGAGGTAAAAAGTCGTTCATTTCTTCTTTTATTTTGTTATTTCTTGTTTGAAAGGCAGGTGTAAAAGTATCTTTTATCCCGACAGCAATGTGTCGTGACTAATTGCAACGACAACTTGTAACTGTCAAAGCCCAGTCGTTTTCAATTGACAATACAGATACTATAAATACGTCCACATTACCAAAACGTTTTATTGACAAATGCTTAAAGTAATGCTTCGCTATCGGCAAAGATTTTACTTAATACCATTTTAGAAATGAATGAAATAAAGGTGTGAAGAGAGAAGGAGATAAAGAAAGTAAGACAATAAAGAGAGAAAGATAAAAATAAATGTTTATTGATTATATAAAAAAAAGAATCCCTTGTGCTAAATAAGATATCATCCGAATCCTTTTATGTGTTTTTCAGTCTGTTTTTAGAGAGACTTGCCAATCTCATCGTGTAATTTATAGTTTCTCGTGCCATCACTGAGGGGACAAAATAACTGGTCTGAAATACAGACATGGATATAAAGACCACAATCCATTGAAGGCTAGAACCACAGTTTGAACTCCGTTGCATGTAACATAATGGACAATATATATGCTATACGCTGGCATCTTATAAGAGGATGACTTGAGGTGCAATTATATTAATTTTAATATAAAGGGTTGGTATAGATCGTTAGAAATCTGTTAGCAGTTCAGGTTGCCACTCTATATATAACTTATATTATTATTATTATTATCATTATCATTGTTATTTTTTTTTTTTATTTTTTTTTTATAGAAATGAACCTTTTACCATCTAAGGCTCATCGATGAAAGCGACTGGACTCTTTAGTCTAACCGGCACAGAGACAATTTCGTCGGCTCGTCAGATGCAACAAAAAAGTCACTGGGTAAACATAAGACCTTCATGGTCTCGAGTTACATGTTTAAAATGTATTAGAAATTGATGAAGGACTATTGGTGTTTGAATGTCATCCGGAGTGTCTGTTCTTCATATGAGCATGAAATAACATGTTTTTCTTGCGTTATTATAGATAGAATCTAAGAAAAAAAAACACATTAACATTTGGGCTTTGAAATCAGCAGCTGGTATAATCATCTCGTTTAAAGGAATATTCGAGACATATAGCATAGTTTAAAGGTGAATACCTTGAAAATCGAAAAATCTAAAGTAACAACTTTCTGGTTCTTGGACTATGACATATCAATACTAAAATTATGTCTAAAGTCATCTCCTTTAAAGGAGCGTTCCAGACCAATGACCTTATGTCTAAGTCACACTCTAAAGCTGCACAAACCGTTCCTCTGTATGGATCTATTCACAATACTATAAATATTCTATTCAAAAATATAGCCTCCGGTGATAATAAGAACATATATTTCCTGTATTAAACCCATTATAACATTCATACTTTCATACACAAGGCTGGCGACTTGATCAAGTCTAAACATGACATCATAAAGCCACATACACTTTTTCTTTACGTATTCGACATTGACAATTTACAGTTTCATCGAACTGAGTTGAGATGGCGATGATGATGCTGGTGATGGATGGGAGCTTGACACCGCACAAACAGATGAAAACACCAAAAGCAAATAAAAAGTTAGTCCTATTTTCATGCCCAAAGCCGTTTCCTTAAAGCGGTACGTTGCCGCTGAACCTATTATGATTAGAATCATGGTGCTGAAATGTTCCACGGGGTAAGTAAATGGAAAACGGAGAAAGGAATAGCAGCGAAAAGAACATTTGATAATTTTAGGGGTGGGTGCACGTCCAATTTTAAATCCTTCGATTTATTTATTTGCTAAGAACTTTATGATTTATTTGACGTATTTATAAAAGCCCGTTACAAAGGGATAAGCATTTTAGCGTGAATTTAAGAGGACAAGTTAAGCTAGTACCGTTGTAAATTTTAATATGAAACATGCCTTTAAAACAAAATTGAAAAGATTGACGTTACACTGTTTAGTTTTGTCGGGAAGAATAGTTGTATAATGATACACAATTATTACCTTCCATTTCAATTGATCAGGGAAAAGAAATGAATCGGTTTTTTTTTTGAGCGATGAATGTCCACTTTGGCCCTCCATAAAGATAAACCTGGGAATTGTTCAGTCGTCAGAGCCCCTGGTATTTGTCAAAAAAAATAATCAGATGCTTTAAAATTGGTAGTTCGTGTCTTCGGATGACGTCAGCGTTTTTACGGTTCATTTACTTCCAAAAGTTGGATGCCTGTGTCGTCGCATTTAACGTTAATGTTTCACGAAAGGAATAAGGTAATCCGTTTTCCATGCGCAAACTCAGAAGTAAATAAATAAATCGTAAGTGACGGTAACCGACAAGTCAACAAAATATAAAGCAAAAAAACAAACAAAGCTCTCCTGTAACTATATACATATATTAAGGGGTTGACTAAGAAGTGAAATGTTTCCGTATTATTCATCACCATAGCAAATCGTGAATACTTGACATCATCATGTGTGGTCTTCTTTCTTGGCAGGAGAAAACTTTACATGTTTCTTTATTAGTTATATGAGATTTTAAACGGCAAGAACGTTAGCGTGCAGTGTAAGTGTTACATATATAACTGCATTAAAACTTAGTTTATACACGTGAACGTTTTCGTGATATCTTTATGTAAGTGTTATTGTGCGGTATTCTGTGTGGTATATACGTATATATATATATATATATATAATTATACACTCGACGAATCGTTATTTATTTTGCCAACTGTCAATCTTTACAATGCATGCGCTGCACTGCAATCCAGTATATATGTGCTGTGCGGTTATCCGTTGACATACCATTAATGGCTAGAAGTTCCATTATGTTTCAAGTTTGACCAGAATCAAAGTTAATATTGAAATGTATTCAATTGGATATACCTCAACAGAATATTTCGAGTAGGTTTGTCCTTTTCAGGACAATATTTCGAGTACAGTACCATGAGTATTAAGTAGGTTTTTCCTTTTCAGGACAATATTTCGAATACAGTACCAAAAGTACAAGTAGATTTTCCTTTTAAGGGTGTACGAGTACACGGGTGTAATGATATCTACTCGTTTACTTAATTTTAAAATACGGCAAGCATACCACAGCACAGTATTATATGCTGTAACCCATTTCGTTGTATTTATACAGAGACGATGAAGCATGTATGCTGCGTGTATCAGCTAAAGAGTCAAAATGACTTGACACAAACGGCGCGCCATACATATCTCCTCAATGATAACATATTTAACATTGACTGAACGAGGCATGCGTTCAGTTCGTTGCACAAGATATTCGAAGCTATACTCAAATGAAGACTTTAATAAGATAACACAAATTTGTTAAACACGCACTACCAAATATTTTCGTAAATCATCTTTTTTGCCCCGAGGGATTCTGCTTCTTTTCATTCTGTATCCTCGCCTTACTATTATTATTATTATTATATTTCGTGGGCGAATTTTTAAAGATTGTAACATGATGAAAGTTAGGATCAATTAACAGGATGGAGGATAAGTGTAGTGCAGCGATCGGGAACATTTTTTTGAGGAATAGCGGAACGGATTATTTACTTGTAAGTTAATTGGCAATTATAATATCGTGGAGACTGATCATACGGATCATACGAATGCTTCAGTATTTACTTTTGTTGAGAAATTTCCAGGACATTTTTTTTAAATGATCAGTCCTCTCCGTAAAATAATTTCTATGTTCTACTTAACTCCTACCTAATCGATTGGCTGGTTGTCGAATGCGTTCCCAAAAGACCAAATTGGCGGAAACCCATGTAAACTCCATTTCACTGTTGACCGTTATGATATTCACTAATCACAGCAGTATTTGTGCTATGTTTGACATAATTAAGACAATTATAACTCAAAATAAGATTGCAATTTGATCAAAACTAAGAATTTTTTTTCCAAGAAAAAAGATAAATTAGCGAGAAATTATTTAATAATAATAATCGATTTTCCACCATTTTTCGTCGCCCAAACACATTTTACGTTATTGATATCATCATTCACATATTTTGGTATGATCAACCACAAAACTATATTAATTTTAAACATCTTTTAACGAAAAGTCTTGACAAAATTGGCAAAATACAAGATATTCTCAAGAAAAGTTACACAAGATAAATAATTTGCCTAGGCTAGAAAGCATAACCAGGTACACGTCCCTGATACACTCTCTAAGCACTTAAGTCTGCTAAAATGGGACTGTTAACGCCAGTACAGTGTCACAACTCTACGGTAACTTAAAAGTGCCATCAAGGATCAGAACATGGTGCCCCCACCCACCCCCACCTCAGTTTACGTAACATTTTGCAGAAACTTGTTCAGATAGAAACCAAGATAACATTTTGTGCAAAATATGTAGGTATTTGTATGTATTTTAGATCCTCCTGCAAGCAGGAACTCGCGAGGAAGCCTCATTGGCTTATATCATACATTAACCTTGGAGTGACTCGAACCGGGACCTTATGATTGGAAGGCACCGACGTTAGTCACTGAGCTAACACTCCACTAAAAAATAAGTAAATTGGCGGAGACCAATGTATATCTCGAAAAAATAAAGTAAAAACTATGAAAATTGTTTACTTGTGTTATCTCGTCATTTACAAAAAATATAATCGTAAGAATGTTGAATTGTTGACTTCTCTCCAAGTTTCTGAAACTGATGAAATAATATCAAATTTATTACATCTCGTCATTTCAACAATTTCAACTTATTCTTGTCAGATATTCTTATTCTTGATGGTACTTTTAACCTACCGTACGATTCTTTAACAACAAAAACACACAAGAAACAGATACCCCTGGTCTAGTAGCCAAAAGGTCGTTTCAAAACTTCAAATGACTATCGCATTTTATTATTAGATATTTATTGATAATTTTTATCTGTATTTTCTCAAAAGAATATTTATCATAAACAGACATGCGATTCATATTTCCTTTTATGTCTAACATTTGTGAAATACTACAATAAAAAATAAAAAAATAATGTAGAAGCCGAATTTAGTAAACTGTCATCTGCAAGTACAATATAAAAATACTAGTAAAAGTTTTGAATTATATAAACAGGACTAAGAAAGAAAATAAAGCTAACAGATACCATTTTTATGTTTTATTTGCATATTGTTATAATTTTATCGATACCGCATCACCACAGGATAATGAATACATATATAATATAACTATAAATATATATTATTTATCTAGGATATAACTCGAACTCGGTGGTTATAAACAGGAGATTAATAAGCAGATAAATTCACGTTGGGAATATTGTCTTGTCCATTTCTTTCAGTAATGGAATAACTATATTCAAATATTGGTGTATAGGCGATAAGGCTGAATGGGTCTGAGTGTAGTGTCTGGGTGAACTAAAAACCCACCCGAATATTACGCAGAGAACTTTGGCACGTATATGCTCGTTATTGACGATTGCATTGGGATGTGATAATTGTGTATATGGTGATGATGATGATGATGATGATGATGATGATGATGATGATGATGATGATGATGATGATGATGATGATGATGATTATGATGGTGGTGGTGGTGGTGGTGGTGGTGGTGATTATGATGATGATGATGATGATGATGATGATGATGATGATGGTGGTGGTGGTGGTGGTGGTGATGATGATGATGATGATGATGATGATGATGATGATGATGATGATGATGATGATGATTATGATGGTGGTGGTGGTGGTGGTGGTGGTGATTATGATGATGATGATGATGATGATGATGGTGGTGGTGGTGGTGGTGATGATGATGATGATGATGATGATGATGATGATGATGATGATGATGATGATGATGATGATGATGATGATGATGATGATGATGGTGATGATGGTGATGATGATGATGATGATGGTGGTGGTGTTATTCAGTGTAATTGTGGTGTGGTGGCGGTGGTTTTAATGATGGTGACGGGTGTGGTTGTGGTTTTGTCGATGATGATATAAATGGTGATAAGATTGTGGATAGTGATTCTGATTGTGATAGCGATGATTGTGGTGATGTTTATGACGATGGTGGTATTGGTAGTAGGGAGGGTGATGCTGGTGTCAGTGATTGTGTTCGTGGTTTAATGGTGATGTTACTAATTATGGTGGTGGTGGTGATTGTGGTTATATGAGTATGGTGATAATGATGTGAATGTTGATGGTGACGGTACTAGTGATTGTGTTGGTGGTGTTATGGTAATGTTACTAATTTTGTTAATGGTGTTGATAATGATGTGGATGATGACGGTGATAATGGTGTGGATTAAGACGGTGATAGTACTAGTGATTGAGTTGGTGGTTAAATGGTGATGTTACTAATCATGGTGATGGTGGTTGTGGTTCTATGAGGACGGTGATAATGGTGTGGATGATGATGATATTGGTACTAGTGATTGTGATCGTGGTTTGTTGGCGATGGTACTTAAGACGGTGCTGGTGGTGGATATGGATGGGGCGATGGGGATGGTGACAGTCGTACGGATGGTGATTCTGATTGTGATAGTGGTGTTGGTGGTGATTATGACGGTTATGGCTAAGGCATTTGCGACGGTGGTGGTCTTGGGGAGGGTGACACCGCAGCGGATTATGACGATGGTGATCACATGTCAAGGACAAAGGAATGAAAATGGTATAACAGGAGAGTAAAGTATTTGAATAATAACATCACAAACCAACGACAGTGACAAAGTTCCTGGAATAAGGAAGGGCCTAGCCAGTCAACATAGGTTACATTTAATCAACCCTATTTCGAGTTTGGGACACGAATTATAGAGATGGGGGTTTACATGAACTAACAGCATAGTTTCCTCCCTGCAATATCTCCTTAAGAAACTACATTGTAATGGTGTAATATTGTCGATATAGTGTCATCTCTAATTTATCAAAACCAAAAGTTGCTACAAGCTAAAAGGTTTCAGATCTAGTGGGATTATATATCCCAAGCTGGGAAATATCTTCAAACCCAACCGACATTTTCTGTCTTTTTTGTTTCATCGATCAAAGGTAACATGAGAATGTAGTTTGAAAGGTGACGAAGGAATGAGTCAACAGTGTGTGTGTGCATTGTATATCATTTTATTATGTCTATATTCACTCATTTGATCTTTATGAACTGCGATTACTTCCTATTATCGCATTATTCTGTCACAACACATATATCAATCTCAATTCCAATGTCAACCGTAAACCAAAAGGCTTCCAAACAGACTGGAAAAGCTTGCTAGTTATTACTGGAAGTCGGTTTTGTAGCTTCTTTGGCTTCTGTTCTTTTCTAATTTTATTCTGAAAACTACAACTTAAAGAAGATAAAATACATTTGTTTACATTTCATCACAGGAATTTGCCATCAAAGTCTATGGGAGGTAGAGCGTTTCAGCAAATGCTTCGTTTAATGATCTGAACCGTAATAGGATGATGATGATGATGATGATGATGATGATGATGATGATGATGATGATGATGATGATGATGATGATGATGATGATGATGATGATGATGATGATGATGATGATGATGATGATGATGATGATGATGATGATGATGATGATGATGATGATGATGATGATGATGATGATGATGATGATGATGATGATGATGATGATGATGATAATGATGATGATGATGATGATGATGATGATGTTGATGATGTTGATAATGTTGATGATGTTGATGACTAAGACGATGTTGACGATGACGACGACGACGACGAAGACGAAGACGACGACGATTATGACGACGATGAAAATCATAATCATTATCATAAGGAGAATCTGAATGATATTGACAATGTATAAAATAATGATTATGACAATAATGATACATGGCATCATGATGACATTATGGAGTACGATTAATCATGATCAAACTAACACAATTCATATGCATGATGATAAAGTAAAACTTTCTAAAAGCAACTGCAAAATAAAACCTGCTTTAAGACTACTGTAGCATTATGAAATACCCCCGCCTCCCTCCATGCTTCTGTGATTGCTAACATGGATCAACATTACTGAAATACGATTCCAACATCACTTAAATGACATCAATATGTCCCCAAGTATGCTTGATAGTCAAGGGCTTGTCATTCTTATACACCACCTTCAACACCTTAGCATTATTCTCCTGAAAGAGTTAATTGTCTATGACTGAACACTCCTCAAATTCTGGAAATAACGTGAAAGGTTAAGATCATCCCAGAAAGCAATTTTGTAAACTTTAGCATGCTTCAAAATGGTTGGGCCAACACCGATGACTTTTACAACAAGGAGTTGCAAATTTACAAGTGTGTGTGTGTGTGTCAGGCGGGTATCGATAATAAACAATATGCGGTATACATGAAAAAAGGGGGTAACTGTGTTATCGAGTCTGTTTATTAAGACTAACAAAAAGAATGATCATTTCAAACATTAAAACGCTTGTTACTCGTAAAAGTTATTACTAGAGACATAAAACTCGCGGTAAAAGTTCCTTTCGTCCTTAACATGAAATACGGCTTAATCCAATTTAGTTTTCTTTATCAATAAACAAGTCTCCGTTCTTTTCTTTGATGTCATTTTTTCTCATAAAGTAGCTCGTTAAATTATCCATGATCCTTGTATTGACAGCGAGACGAAGTAAATGAATGAACAACATCGAACTATTTCGTCGCTTTAAAGGATAACCGTAGGCACAAAATTAATAATTTCTTATATATGTTGTTAATAGTTAAAACACACTGCTATATCAGTCCAAGTTGTTTTGACTATACCACTTGTCAAACTTTGGGAAATGGCCCCTTTAAACATCTGAGGCACCTCAATTAGAGTGACTTGGCTATTAAGTCAAATACACAAAGCATTAGATCGGTGCCTCATATGCAACACAGACTTCAATGGCTAAACATAAATAGTTGTAACGACTTGTAATAAAATGTTTACAAGCACAAATTGTTTCAACTTCAGTGGTGTTGAATGTCATCCAAAAATGCTCTGCTATATATCTTACTTTAAAAGAATATGTTTCGGTTGATTTATTAGTTTTTTTTTCTTTCAACAATAAAAGAAATAAAGGAAAGAGAAAAGCAAGCTCGCATAAAAGTTATACTTCACTTCACGTATGTATGAAGTCTTGACTATTAAACTAATAGGCATATATGGTTGTGTTTCATTCATTTGATGGTTTACAGTACTATCAGATAAGCTATATGCTAGTGCAC
Source organism: Apostichopus japonicus (assembly GCF_037975245.1). Taxonomy (NCBI): domain Eukaryota; kingdom Metazoa; phylum Echinodermata; class Holothuroidea; order Aspidochirotida; family Stichopodidae; genus Apostichopus; species Apostichopus japonicus. The sequence continues at coordinate 32,858,653 of NC_092577.1, forward strand.
GTACGACAATGTTTACTGTACTAACATGATACAATAATGCTCGTACACATAACCCACTTTGTACTGTACTGGGTACATAAGAAAAGAAGCACCATAAGCACACATTCGTCTCTGAACTGACACATTCAAAGAGGCCCGCTATATAGACAGGTTGTGTGTAACTATGAGTTTGTCAACACGATACGGATACTGTATTACCTGAACTATATATGTAGGATTGATATCATACTTGGTATATTACGTTTATCATGTAAAGTACATGTATTGCATGTATGTATGTATTTTAGATCCTCCTGCAAGCAGGAACTCGCGAAGAAGCCTCATTGGCTTATCAAAGCCGCAAGCTGACCGAAGTCAGTTTCTTACATTCATATTTTAACGTCCATGACTACGAATTGTCAATTGTCAACAACTCTGTAACTGGACGACATATATTAATCTTGGAGTGACTCGAACTCGAGACCTGATGCTTATTTGTTTTTGTTAGTTTCGTTTTTTGGGTGCATTCATATTGACATATCATAATTATAGCATCCCATCACTATGCAAATTGTGCATTATGGTTTAGTAGTGTACAATCTTACAATGGAAATGTATGCTGCTAATGTCAACATTTTTTAACATTCATCGAACAATAAATTGTGTACTTCTGGAAAAGTCAAAGAAGATTCTAGTAATGTCCATATCACAGGTGAGATCCACATTGTGAAACAAAAACTACACTAGTACAAAATGCTGTTGGATTTCATGTCATAATGCATCAGATAAAATAAATTCTAGCAAAACCATAATTATTATTATATTTTTATATTCCTATTCTACCTAATGGACGATGGTTACTATTTTTGTGCTGTCCAATGGGAATGCCAACCTGCAGTGGGAAAATGAGCAGATGTACTAAATCTGATTCAGCAAATCCTTCATTGACATTTATCCAGTATGTATTGGTAAAACTAAAACGTTTTGAGGATAAGTACTAATTTATCAGGGCCAGTGACTTGGTAGTAAGCCGTGTTTGTATTGAACAATTGATCAATCCAAAACTCCAAATATAATTCAATATTATACAGAAGAAAACTCATGACCTTGGGCATGATGGCACAAATGTTGATAGAAGTCATGTCTAAAGACCATTTGTCATTGAACCTTCTCATTCATATGCTGAGGGCAATATCAGAACCTTGGCAGTGAAGTTGACATGTGTGTGGGTGTGTGTATGTGTGTAACACCAGAGTTAGACATATCTTAATGACAAATTGGACTGATATCATACTTGGTATATATATATCATCCATACTGAACACATGGGTTTTACTGATTTCGATATGTATATTAATAAGTTGGAGGTGCTAAATATGAATAATTTGGCAACAAAATGACATATTCATGTATGGTACGATCAGTTGGTGGTAGATGCATGCTCACATAACCAATAACTTTAATCTCATTAATATTCATCACTGGGTGTGTCTAGAAAGTTTGCAGCAAACAAATATTTTAATCATGACATGTCATCTAGTTGGATTCATGTCGTACTTGGTTGATATGATGGCCATAAATTAGTACATGATCTCTGCTGCAGTTCTCATGACATGTTTATTAATGAATAAGCAAATACAAAATAGTCCATTAGTTCATATAGTATTGTAAATTGCCTACTGTAAATGGTCATGGCAACTAAGACTATGATTAATAGACTATGAATAAAACATATTATGGCATTGAACCATTTGGTGTATATTTCTGGTTTAGTATCTTACAATAACATGTTCCTGTCTTCCACTTGCAGGCTGGAACAAACTTTCCACATTACCTTCAGGTATTGGAAAATAAAGAAGAACAGTAACCAACCATACGTCATTGTGTTAGGCTATATGCTTAGGCCACCACAGATGATTGTGGAGAGAGTTGATGTTCTCCAGGATAGTTTGGTTGGTGCAGTTGATGCTCTTTTCAAAGCTTTCTATTTTTGAAATGTTGAGTACCCGTCAGCATGTTTAAATCTGTATGGGAAGTTTTTACTTGCTTACAGGCAGTCATAAAGAACTTACTTCATTCGTACTCTCCCTGATAACTGTGGTCAAAGTAAGGAGTAAGCTAATATTTCTATTATAGTTCCATAGTATTGTAAATTACCTCAACCAAACTCTCTCACTGTACATTGCAGTAAAAATGTACAAGTACTTAACAGACAGAAAATGGTTTCGATATTGAGTGGGTTTTTTTTTTCTGAGACTGTTGTAACTGTCATTTGTGCATACCATTAACTTCTCTGTGTCTTTTCAGCCGTGATACAATTTAGAAATGTACAATTATGATTGCTGCTTAATTTTAAGCTCTTATCTATAAACTGATGATCATGGGTCCTGCGGTCATAGAAAAACCTGGAAAGTTATAGAATTTGCCCAAAAAATTCCAGACTTAAAAGATATGGATTTTACATAGCCTGGGGCCCACAAAAAGGAACTTTTAAATTGAAGTACTGTATTGGAATATGAATATATTTGAAATTTTGGCTGTCATGTCCACTTTTGCCTTGTTAACTCCTTGTTTTTTTTTTTTGAGGGGGGGGGGATGGGGGTATTTGAATGTTAAAAAGGGCTTCTTTAGTTGCTAGGCATTTTAATTGCCGCATTTTACACTGAGTCTTGAGTGTGGTGGAATTTTCACAAGTTTTGTTTTCAAGGTTTAATAATAATAATAGTAATAAAAATTTCATTAAGGAAACAATTGAATAAAAAAATAAAAATAAAGATGAACAAAGTCTAACAAAATATTAAATCCAAGGAAAATATATTTAAAACGTAAAATCCCAAAGATTTAGTTCTATTATAAGTGGGATAAAGCCATTAAGCACAAGAAAAGTTGATTCCATATATAAACACAAAACAACTTCGTTGGCTACGATATTTGACTTTTTTCACCCCTTCTATTTATGTTACTCCCGCAACGTCTGAATATTCATGTATATATTCAGATAACAATAACATACACCCGGTTGAATTGTTTTAACTTTGATATCGCACTTTGCCTTCTGTAATACTCATTTTGTAGCGATGGTGCCCCCTTCAGGCATAAAGAAAAAGAGTTATCTTAAATCGAACGATTAAGTTAGCCGTCAATTAAAATGCAAAGTTTTAGTATTTCATGTTGGAAATACAACTGATAAAATCAAAGTACATCTGCCTATGAATTTCTTTTTGTACCTACCGCCGAGTAATTTATTCTGCAGACATCTTTCGTTTCTTGATTTTTCTGTTAAGGTACTAAAACAATATCGGTGCATGCGAGAAGTCTTGATAAATTTTCAAACAATCACTGAAGCAGGTGTCAGGGTTTCATATTAGAGAGAAGCCGATTGTCCCAACTGCAATCTTTTCCACTTCTGAGATAAAATTCTATTTATTGGATATATTGAGTACATTGAGTAATAATTTGAGATGTAACATATACATACAAGGCATCGCACAGTATACTGACAACACCTTTCTTACAATAACAAAATCATTCTTACCTCTTTCTTTTAATTGAATTCACTGTTTTATCCTCTTTGGTTGTACACTTACAAATGAAAATGGAGATAAACAAGAACTCATCTTAATTCTGGACATCCGATATATAATGGGAAAAAAATCTGGACAACCGAGATTAAAAGAAAAATATAGGATAACCGGATGCATAAAAAGGGATTTTTTACCCGCCATAATTAAGGTCAAGTGTAGAGCATATGAGAGAAAATTACCGTCCACTTTGTTCGAAGTCACTTTAGTATCCGAATGAGATAAATTGTGTGTAATTGAGTTTATAAGAAGAACAAACATTTGAAACGTGCTTGGAGGCCAAAGTTGAAAAGTGCTGTTTATTTGGCATTTTGCTTTCTTATTTCTCTTTTGATAAGTCTAAGATGATGCTTACGCGTATAATTACAAATGCAAGATCCAGTGTTATTTTGACCTATTTGATCACACTTAACGCAAGATGCAGAATGACTTATTATAGGCAATGTGTATATATATATTTCATTCTTTCTTTACACAGTATATGTTGAGTCAGTAATTTTACATGTATTCTCACTGTTATACTCCATAGAAGTAGGCACATCGCCTAAATACATTTACCAAAAAAGTTTATTATTCAAGTTATGGGTAATGTATTTTTCAGTCAATTATCACACATTTCGCCCCCCTCCCATCCCCCTGGAAAAACCGTTACTCAATTGTCAGCTAAACCGTGATGTACGGTATTGATGTTTGCTTAAAGTAGTATGTAGTGAGTCAAGTTATTGCGTAATATATGTTGGTGTTTCTGAATGCTGATCCATAGTATAAGGCATACGATCAATCATCATTGTAGATAGTAGAATTCCTCTGTTAGTGAGTACGAATGTGAACACTATAGGCTCTAAGCGCTAGTACAAATACTTCATTTTACATTCAGTACTATCAACTTCGAAAAGACACGAGAACTGGAAAAATGAGTACAATTCTACAAGAGTGAGTAACTTGAGTATATGCAACTATGTTTGGATACGAGACCGGACTCACTACGAGTTTGTCGTCTATTATACTACTTATTTAACGATTCATCTTTGGGCTGTAGTCAATTATCATTCCATTGTCCTAGACACACCGTCTACCAAAATTAAATAATATTCCTGCTTAAACTAGTATATCACACATATAGTATGTCAAGTATTACATATCTTTTTTTTTCTCTCTCACTTTACTCCGTTGTATATTGCCACTGTTACTCCATTGTACTCCATTGTACTCCATTGTATCCATTGTACTCCATTTTACTCCATTGTAATCCATTGTAATCCATTGTAATACATTGTACTCCACTGTACTCCATTGTACTCCATTGTACTCCATTGTATCCATTGTATCCATTGTAATCCATTGTAATCCATTGTAAAGCCATTGTGATACATTGTAAAGGCATTGTAATCCATTGTAATACATTGTACTCCACTGTACTCCATTGTACTTCATTGTAACCCATTGTAATCCATTGTAACTGTTACTCCCTTTTTAGACAAATCGTGGCGTATTCATGTTTGCTTTAAGTAGTATGGTGGTGAGTCAAAGTATCTGTGGTGTTTCTAAATATTACTTCATCGCTAGTTGAATTATTCTCGCTTTGGGTAGTGTCCTATATGTTTCAATCATTATTACACATTTTCCTGCATTATACGTTGTTATCCCATGCTTACAGCACCTGGTCATATACACCTTGTCGTTTATCGAGTTAATTAAAGCAGTGTATTTGAGCCCTCACTGCTACAATAGTGTATTTAAGCTTTATACCTCAAATATATTGCTGTACATACTTGTTCGGCAAACACTCGTCGTTACTACATGGCACATCTTCAACCTACATTAAATTGATCATCTTTAGTAGAAGCCTTCGTCTTGATTTGATCGTGATATAGGCCTATATTTCAAAAAATATTTCAAATTATTCTAAAACATAATATATCCTAGGTTAGATACAGATTACTCGATGGCAGGCATAATGGCTACTGGTCAAGAGAGGTTTAGGGACACCACCATTCGTTCTCCGAACTCCCAAGAGCCTATATTCCAGAAAACACTTCTATCTGAGATGAGGGTACATACTTAGGACTTTGAACAATAATCAACCGAGAAGCGAAATACACTCGAGTTACTTTTTAGCTCTTTTCAGCTTGTAACAACCTTGACCAATGCATAAATGCATAAATTTTAATTTTTTTTTTTTTTCGACAAAATGTTTTTTTTTAATACTTTTTTCTTATTAAGAATGATCGTCACTTATACACAATTATTCCTTATCTTTCAAAGGGGACAAGATGAAGGAGAAAGGAAAAGAGTAGAATTGCATCGATGCATAAATATGGCTTTCATAGATTTACAAACAGTCCATTGACAGCATATGAACATTCTCAGGCGGACATGAATAAACATTAAGTTTTGACGGATGAAAGAGCACATATTCTAACCATCCTACTGACATTTGTATACAATTACATTACATTTTCATACAATTACATTACATTTGTATACAATTATATTACATTTGCATATAATTACATTACATTTTAAAAACAATTACGTTTCATTAACATTCAGTTACATTACATTTGCGTACAGTTTCCTCATTTAGTTTGCGGGTTAAAAAAATTGAAGTTGACAAGTTTTGTTCCGAAAGCGAACCTGAAGCAAACATTTCAGAGATACACACTAACACACTTCTGTTATGCCTTTCATGTTTTGAAACATTTTTTCTACATTTATTCTTCAACAATGCGATGCATCTCAAGGCAAATACACCACAGTTAGATGTGATACTGGCAACTTCACACCTCTTACGCAGTTACAGATAAAGTGACGCTGTTCATGATGTTAGGATAATTTTAACTGGGTGACAGGTTACGGAGGGCGCTCCTCGGGTATCGCGCTATAGAATCGACAGAGGATCTATTTGTCGGACGCTTTGAGGTGACTTTTTGATTTGCTCTCCCAAATTAAAAGATTTTATAACGAAAACCAACAACTAAAACGTTTGTATTACCACAGGTGTATGAAAAGGGGGCGGGCGGCTGAAAACATCACATTGAAAGAAATATACGCCATTTTGGATGGCAGGATCTCCAGTTTAGAAGAAGAACAACATGAGCATGCGTACTTCCTAAAAAGGAACGTTTTCCCGACCTAGCCATGAAGGATATAAAACATTAGAAAATGAAAATTGTCTTACCATTCCGTCCGAGGTGCTGCAGAAAGCCGGGTACCCAACTGTCACATCGAGACCGCTCATCGTGATGGTAAAATAGTAAGGGGCAGAGACCGCCATATACTTGTCCGATTATCGTTCCACCAGGAAAAAATCAAAATCCTTAAGAACGCCAGGCAAGCTCTATCCGAAGATCCATTTTATATCACCGATGATCTAACCAAAATGGAATTAGCTGAAAACGTAAGCGGTCAAAGAAGGCTGCAGATCATTTCCTGACGGTAGTTGAGACTGCATTTTCGTAGGGCTGCTGGAGGCAGCCTGACGGTCGTCCCTTCAAGTTCGTATAAAATTCGAAACTAGAGACATCTTTCAGTCTTTGGCCTGGTTATCTGTTTATGTTTACTTTGGATTTAATCTATAATCCCAGGCACCAAACTCTTATTTCCATTCAGAGAATCTCGCCAATTAACCCGCTACGTCACCATAGATGTGTCGTTTTGATTCCGTCCTCCCGGTTCCCCTCTACGGGGAGTTAATTACCACCGCCATCAGAAGGGTTTGAATGTTTCTGTTATTCTCTCCTCTTCTCTTCAACCTCCGTGTAACTTTGCAAGTTTAATTTCTCACTCAATGACTGGTTATCACGTGTACTTCTTAATGAACATCACCAATCTACAGTCTGAAAGTTTATGGAACACAGCCGTTCTTGTGAACAACACACATCACCATGGAGAAGGATTTAAATATTTTCTCTTTTAACGCTCGGGGTCTCAGACAGGTTAAGAAACGGAGACAATTGTTCGCCTAATCTTTCATAGACGGAATCCTGACATAACTATTCTCCAGGAAACGCACAGCTGCATCAACGATAACTTTAACGGATGGGGAGGAAAATTATCAATCTGCCATGAAAACCAATCTTAGCCGCGGTATTTGCATCCTCTTTAATCCTCAACTGGACTTTAACAATTATAAAACAGGAACAATGTAAATAAGGATGTTTCATTATTGTACATGTCGAGGATTATTTGCGTGTTTTTACTATAGTAGGCATTTACGCTCCTAATACTGATACTCCCTCGTTCTTCACGAATATCTCTGAGTTGCTTAAAGGGTGTGAAGAGTCGCGCAAAAAGAAACGCCTAATGCCGGTAATCTAACCTAGTTTCGAATGAGGTGTAACAGAAGTGTTAGACACCACCATCGATCCCAGAAAATACACACACAGCTTGCTACCGTCGGTAATTAGACACTATAGTGTACAGTCAGTACATACAGCTGCGGTCAATACCCACAGCACAGTATACAAACGATACAGCGATGGACATCTCAGGTCCAGCTAAAGATAATCAGGTATCACGTTTCATTACTGTCTGCATTTTGTAGCGTCAAGAGAAAAACTTCACTTGCAAGCAACGGAAAGTTAACTTTTTTTCAGGTCGTGGTACGCAGATTGGGGCGAGTCTTCAATGCCGACAACAGGTTTCAGGGGGGGGGAAGGGGGATACCATTACTTTAGCGGGTGACTTAAATTTCGTTTTTAATCTGGATTTGGATTAGAAAGGGGGTAACCGCAGAAACGAATTACAAGGCAAGGGACAGCTGCCTCGATCTTGTGGCCGCTCATGACCTCATTGATATTTGAGAGATATCCTCTGCAAAATAACTTTACTTGGATTTCAAATATTTACCCATGGCATTCATTGTTGCCTCGATTATTTTGTAGTTTCTAGGAACCTGGAACGTCTGTCCTAACGTCCAGTTCTTTCCAGGTATCCAATCATATCATTCTTTCATTTGGTTATTCTTTTCAACCAATATAATGTAATGTGGTCCGGGTTACAGCTGGAAATTAAATAATTCTCTTCTTAATGACCCAAACTACATTTTTTTCCTCATAAATGATCTAATTCGTAATGAGTTACTAAACAATACTCATGCCTATCCCGCTTGTCTTTGGGAGCTGTTAAAAATTTAAATTTCGTAACGCAAGCATGAAATACTCAAAAGATATAGCAAAGGAGCGTCGCAGTGGAAAGTCTGGGCTGGTTAATAAGGTTGCTAACCTAGAGCAACATTTGTATACAAGAGAGCGCTGATTTATGTCAAAAGCTTACAGCCGCTCAAATCGATCTTCTACTCTATTACAACTATTAGCTACAAGTTACAATTGTCAGGTCACGTGCTAAATGAGTTGAAAAGGGGGGGGGGGGGAGAACACAATTTTTATTTTTTTGAATTTAGAGAAGAGGAACAAGACTTTAAAATTCACTTTTACAAACTGAAAAACATCAAAGAGTGATGTTATTTCTAAAATTGTTGTATTTTTTTTTATTTTATATGGGCTGGAAATCCAGATAAAGTGAAACGCTCAGTCATGATAAATCTGTCGGTGAGGGAGGGTTAAAATTAATATAACTCATATTTCTAGTTTTATTAACAGTCTTAAATGCACTTAAATTAAGCGCTACAACAGCGACTTAGATGGGTTATGGAAAATGTATTCACTGTTTACTTAAGATCTTACGAGAAAGATTTTATTTTTTACTCTAATTGCTCAAAGAATGACGTCACCAATATTTCTAATCCTTTCATTTACCAAATCGTACGTGGTGTGAAATTTCTTTTATGAACCCGAATAGTATAACTTTGGGAATCAAATTATTTGGAGTAATTCGCACATAGGTATTAACAATAATATCATTTTGTATAAGAATGTTTATTATGTTGGGGACTTTTTGATAATGATGGGATACATCTTCCGTTTGAGTGTTTCAAGCGAAAATTCCATATTACGCGTTTCCCTCCACCCTAAATTAGGGGGTTAATTGATAAAGGGCCCGAAGATTGGAGAGGGGCTGCATGCGTTGGAAATACTATTGATAATGACAACATCATTATATTCAATGAGGTTCTAAAAGCCTCACCAGCCTCTCAACTAGTTTAAAAACTTTTTGGGTCGTCTGTCAGCCTGGCATACCAACGGCCATTGAAAAGTGGAATGCGACCTTCACCAATTTAACCTCCAAAGATTGGCATCGCTTTTCTTAAAATATCGTATGACCCTGTCCCTGAGGCAACACTTCATTTTTATCAGTTCAAATGTATTCATAGAATTGTTGCGACGAATAGCCTTCTTTCATTGATGGGTAAAAGTGATTCTGATCTTTTTACTTTCTGTAAAATTGAAACTGAGAATATTGAGCCCTTGTTTTGGAAATATCCCGTTATTAACTCTTTTATTATAAATGTTGAGAATATGTTTCTTAAGAAGCAGTTCTTTTTGTTCAAAGCAGGATATCTGTTTTGGTTACAACAACGGGAGAGGACATCCCTAAAATTGTCTCATACTTCATATGAAAGTACTATATATATGATTGCAAAAGAAATGAACAAAATCCAATTATCGATTAGTTTTTCTTTAAATTCAAATTCATAATTAGTATTGAAAGGTTCAATTATTTAAAAAAAAACTTGCAGATCAAGAAGACATAAAGTTACTTTGTGGAGCTGTGGCACGGCTTATCCTAATGTCCTGGTTGATTCAATTAGGCTTTTTCGATTCTGTTTCCTTTACCCTATCTGTTTTGCTACGTGTACATGTTCTCGCAAAGTGTTGTTCCGTGTAATATACTTAAAAAATGAAGAAATTATGTTACAAATCATAAGCAAATCTCTGATCAAATTGACGATAAATAAATGGAGGAAAAGAAACATAGGTGAGTCAATAATTCTTAATTCAACGGCACCCATTCATCCCCCAGTCTTCAAATTGCTAACTTACTATATTATTCAGTTTGAACATTTATTTCTTCAATTCGTCAGGCAAATATATTTCCTTAAAATGTTTCATTTTGATTCATTTTATATCGTATGACGTGTTACCTTTCTCTCGTTAGGAAATGATGAAATTTCTTGTAAATTATTTCTCTTTTGTTCTTTTATTTTTCCTTTAAATACCCTACATGAAAGACATGGTTACTTTAGTTTATCCCTCACACCCCCTCCACCCCTCCAACACCCCACCCTCCTTCCCCCTCTCACCAAAGCATAAACAAGAGGCGATTACATTAAGGGTCAAAACCTTGCAGAAGAACCCAAAAATAAATCATGAAAAATGCCATTATAGTTGTCGAGCATACAACTTTTTCTACTACCATCCTCCTTCAGAAGAAATACGTGCAGCAGCTGATTTTTTTGAAAGGACCAGTGTATTTGATTATGTGCGATTTTAAATGTGACTTCTTCAGCATAAGGCAAATGTACAGCCCAATGGTATTAGTCTTGGAAGTTTTGAATGAAAGACTGAAGTATTTTATAAGTTTTGGTGGGCTCTATAGGGTTAAACTCATGAACATATTCCAAATTTTAATACTCCACCTTTCGTATCCTACTTGTTTCACAATTTCATGATATATATATATATATATATAAGTACACAATCAAGCTGATATATTACGTTGCCTCTCTTCGGACCGAACGATCATCCCTCACCAATTTTAATCCGTTTTACTTTTCTTACCGCAGCACGACTTGAAGAAACATCCGAAAACGAGCCTACCGACACGGTAAACTATATACAGAACTAACGACACACATAGCAGAAGAAATCCATAAACATCCCACAAATTAAGTTGAATAAAGTTCAAATCATGTACAGGAGATCGTAGATGGTCAGCGCCATGTTTGAGAACATGCTCTATCCAAAATGCTGCCCTCTCGCGTGGAGTGTCCGGTCGATCACGGAATATTTCTGAGATGACTTTAACATTCTTCTGGTATCTAGCAAGGTAAACGAAATGTTTGTATCAAAATAGGTATTGTTGCACGTTATGTAGGTTATCAGATGTTTGCTTTTCCCAGAGGGGTAGGAGGGTGTGTGTGGATGACCGGGGTGGGGGAGGGGGGTGGAGATGAGTATAATACGTTTTTTTTTGTCTTAGAAGCTTCACCCAATCAGAGCCAGCAACGGAAAGGGGCAAGACCTTTCGTTACTCCTATTGTGCCCTCCTATCTGGCAACGACCCCATTCTCTTCCATCACGATATGGGTGGTTAAATGTTACGTAATACTAACAAATGAATTGATGCGCACGTGCACCGTGTACGAATGTTTGTCGGACATGTTACACCAACCATGAAATAAATCGTAGAATTCGATACTGCACCAGAAAGACATCAGCGGTTGTTATGAATTGCAAGAAACACAAACCATATCTTTTTTTCTTCTTCACACCAAATGGTACAAATGGTGATTGTATCAACTCTGTATCACCTTTGCAAAAAAGAAGGCAACCATTTTAACTTCCTAGCAAAGTTAACCTTCATATGTACAATTTAACAACCTATATCCAACTCGCCCCCCCCCCCTTACCCCTTCATTTCCACCCCGTCATCTGACTTACTTTTCATCGGTCAGAATGGTCATAATGGCCTCCACGACAGATTCACTAGTGATCTTGGTCACATCAAGCTTCAAACCGACCTCTCTTTCCACTACCCTCTGAGCAACGTCTGGTTGGTCACCGAATAACGGCATCACTAGAAGGGGTACAGCATGGTAAATTGCTTCGTAAAGACCATTGTTTCCTCCCTGGTAGAAAAATAGTCTTGTTTTGTTGTGACCTACAGAGACATTGATGAAGAAATATCATTAACACAAAAAATATAAATCGTGAATTATGGGATAAAGCAGGTAATTCTTTTAGGCGTCTGGTTGTTCGATATTAAACTAATTACTATGTGTTTATCGTTTATCGTCATATTTGGCATCTTCTATTTCATAAACTTAGTAACAATGCCTTTATGCAGCCGTATGCACTATTCACAAGAAAAGTGACGTCACTGTCACAAGACGGCTGTTATAGATCAATTGATGTTCATCAATATCTCACTCTATATATGTAGCTTACCAACTAGGTAAGTTACTCTCTTTATATGTGTAACTGACCAAGTAGGTAAGTTTCTCTCAATATATGTGTAACTTACCAAGTAGGTAAGTTACTCTCTTTGCATGTTTAACTTACCTAATAGGTAAGTTACCCTCTATATATGTGTGACTTACCTAACAGGTCAGTTTTTCTCTATGTATGTGTAACTTACCAATAGGTAAGTTCATGGGCGGCGATTATGGGGGGGGGGGGGACATGCCCCCCATATTTTAGGTGGGGATGTAGTATCTTATATCCCCCCCCCAATATTCGGTGGCATAGTTCTTTTTGTGTGGCTATAAATAGAAAATAATGCGTGAGATTATTTATCCAAATCATATTTGGCGGTGGCTAAAACTTCATCCAACACATGCTGCATGAGGTAAATGACTCTTCGTGGTCGTTTCTGTGACCTGTGACCGTATAGCATGTTGTCACTCATGATTATTATCATGTCTGTACATCTCTTGTGTATGAGTGTAAGTACGTACAATCATATATATGATCCACATCGAAATGGGTTCACTGGGTTTCCATTTGGCCTGTTTCCTACAAGATTTCTAACCGCAGGCGCGTAGCCAAGGGGGGGGGGGGTGGACGAAGGGGGAAGACCGCCCCCCTCGAGCATATTTTTTGTATTTTTTTATGATATCGAAGTTTGATAGTAGCCGTTATAAGAGGTTTTAATATTTGTACACCTGTGAATTTTCGAAAATTCCCTGACCAACATTCTTCATCATACTTCCCCTCTACTCGTGCAATTTTGACCGGTCTGTTAGGGGTTGAAGGGGGTTTTGCTATATTGGTTGTCCATAGAAGAAATTTTGTGCAACATTATGGGTATGTTTTTAAGTGAATTTATTATGCAAATTCTGAACAAATAATGGGCTTAAAACTGGATGGGCTGGAAAATATCACGAAGCGCGCAAAAAATTTTTGGGATGAAAGTTGCTACGCGTCTGCACCCAAGCAAATGTCCCCTCCCCCCCCCCCAATATTTGAAACAAATCGCCGCCCCTGGGTAAGTTACTCTCAATATATACGTAACTTACCTAATAGGTAAGTTACACATATATAGAGAATAACTTACCAAATAGGTAAGTTTCTCTCTCTATATATGTAACTTACCTAATAGGTAAGGTACACTCTATATAAGTGTAACTTACCTAATATTTAATTGACTCTCTACATATGTGTAAATTACCTAATAGATCGTTCTGAGGTAACCAAGACATCGTTTTCACACTTTCTGGCATATCTGTAGCTTCTGCTTTATTCTTCCACTGCCAGATAACCTTTTGAGGCAGCTTTGAAAACGCATCTTGGAAAAGTTTCACTAAGTCGTCGGGAAGATGACTAACATAACTTCCCAGGGCGAAAATGATGACACCGTGGTCCCCGGATGATTGCATGAATTCTTCAAGATCCTGATATGACGAAAGATGTATACATTGACGTCAGTATATAACATTGTACAAACAGCAATGATGAGAGAGTAAAAAAAAATTAATCCTATATCTGTTGTCCGTCTTACAGACTGACTTGAGGCCAAAACAAAAGTGAAAACATAAAAAAAAAATTTAAAAAAAAATAAAAATAAATAATGGTTGTTTTCCTACCCCACTTTTAATTTGTATTGAGAAATGACCTTTGAAGTATTTGAGGCCCATCAATGACTCAACACTCACATGTAACACAAATATCAATAGGAAAACATAAAAAATGTTATGGCCCAAATAACATATTTACGGTACATTAAAATTTGGTGAAGGATAAATGTTGTTGGACGTCGACATCAAATGGAGATTTTTTTGTCCATATACTTTGGTTGAGTTATTAAACTTGACCAAAACTATGGATTAACAATCACATTTTAGCATACACGACGGAGGAGGCGACGTCATCATCAAATTAGCTTTTAAAGGAGCATTCCGGAGATATAGCATATTGTATAAAGCTGCATACCACAAAACCGGAACAGATATAGTAACGTTACCAGCTCTCAAAGTATTTATTGTATTTCTTGGACTATAATGTATACCAAGACTGAAATTCTGACTAAGGTCATCCAGCTTGAACCTTTCTTGCTGGGTCTACATGCTAAGTCTTACAATACGAAGAAGGTGTGTGGTGGATTGGGGCGTGAAAGAGTAATACAGTAGGCTTAAAGGCATTGAAGACTCGCCCCAAACCACGTGCCGCGCTCTGAAAAAGATAAATTTCCGTTGCTTGCAAGTGAAGTTCTCTTCTTGTTGCTACAAAATGCAGACAGTAATGAAACGTGATACCTTGTTATCTTGTATCTAGACCTGAGATATCCATCGCTGCTATGAGCACTGTGTTGTGGGTATTGACCGTAGCTGTATGTATTGATTGTACATTAGTGTCTAATTACCGACGGTAGCAAGCTGTGTGTGTATTTCCTTGGATCGATGGTGGTGTATAACACTTCTGTTACACCTCATTCGAAACTAGGTAAGATTACCGGCATGAGACGTTTCTTTTTGCGCGAGTCTTAACACCCTTTAACCGGTTATTTTCAGCGCGTTTCCTATAGGGAGAGAGGATGTTCAAATATTGGGTGTGTCAGATACATTGATTTGTGCAATAACTATGGAGATGTTCAATTACTAGTTGCAGCTCGTTACTTGGTTAGGGAAGTATGCTGTGCTACGAATAACAAAACAAAACAGTAACCTATTATGCGGCTCTTGCGCAGTGGCCATCCTTGTCTGATTAAAACCTTATTATAAACACAAGTAATTGTTTCTATATAACATACAGGCCTATGTCTTTAACATACATACATACATCAGAAAGAGGATTTGAAGGATTTGTGGTAACCCCTCCAACCAATGCAACGTTGGGCATGACCGGTATCCGCTGATCAATAATCGGATCGGATGATGCCAGGACAAAAGATGTTGTTTCGAGACTTTCTTTCCAACTTTTATTGATGTTGAATCTTTCACGAATATTGTCAAGTTCACTCCTCTGTGTTAAGAATATTTCATGGATAATGATCAAAGCTACATTTTGAACTTTGTTGATGAAGCTCATTTTCACTGGTAAACCAAACCCACTCTCAGCCACTATGGCTGGATTTAGTGGGTTGCCATGGAAGCGAAGAAAGCCAGCCACCAAAGCAGGTGGAATGAAGGACACTTTTGTGATGTTCAAGTACTCTGCTAACAATGCCGTACATGGCCAAGCTGGGTCATACACGATCATATCAAAATCATGTCTGTTGAATCGTGATATCACATCCGGTTGGAAGAGCGACTCACAATCGGCAGACAATTCCTTCAAAATATCAGCAAGACACTGTATGCTCCCCTGTAAAGACCCTCCTTTCAGGACATTTATTGCAAGCGGTTCAAACCGCTTTTCTACTTCTTCCTTGCTTTTACCTGTTGGTATAACTTCGAAGTCAAATAGCTTTGAGTGTAATGGATGCGTGCTTCGAGATATGAATGTGTCACTTATGACAAATGTAACGGAGATGTCTCTTTCCACCAGAGCTTCCCCGATAGCTGATGCCGCGGTGTAATGGCTTCCCTCTCCCATTCCATTAAAGAATAACACCTTATAAGAATAACTCACTCTGAAACAACAAGCTAGAACGAGACAACAAAGGACAGGAACCGAGCTAGATTTTTCCATTTTGCAAAAGTCTATAATAAGCTCTTTTCATTCACAAGATGGAAATATAAGAACGTGTCCAGCTGAGGGCCTATATCATGGAGTAGTCAGCACACGTACTGTCCCAATTTGATTACCAACCAAACATTACGGAGGTTTCAACAGACGGAATTAGAAACTTCACGACTATGCAAGTGGCAGAAAAAGACCGTCAATGGAATCATTTGGTAGCTAACGTGGAAACGAAATTTCTTTCCATCGTTGTAGACGACGCATAACTAACACAACTAATAGTCACTCAATACTATGCTGGTAGGACAATTTGTATTCCTACTAGTTCTGAGGCAAAGACTAGTTTTTGTTCTGCTATAAGAACTGATTTAAACTTTGTGTCTATCGTGTAGATCGATAGGTGTTAGAAGCACAATATTAGGTGCATTAGTACGAACAAGGTCAAGTTACTTTCATATGACATACTGCGTGCAGATATTGTATAGTCCTTTGGTTAAGTTGACCCCAACAACTTGGTCACAGAAACAAAACGAACGACTATTTACCCTTCATAGCGTTCCAGAAGCTACACAACCATGGCACTCTGCATGGAACAACACTCGTAACGGATTCTGTTTGGAGAACACCAGTATACAGTACAAGACTATACTGTACCTGTACAGAATACAGACGTACGTACGTACGCGTCTAGTATACTGATGTTGTTATTTACTGACTGCGGTATCGATTCCTCATTGCAGAATCCAGTAGAACAGTATTTACGGCTCCTATGCAACCTCACTGTGCTGTATGAAATATCACAACAATTTAGTAAACAGCTGAAACGTTATTGCATGCCTGTAACCTATATACCAATGTATCGGGACACAACAACGTCCGGAGACCTTTTGCTGTTATGTGCTGAACGCTATGCCGGACTGCACACTAAACGACTTTACTAACATGCGTGCTGTGTTTGTATCAATTTAGCGAACTTTAGATTCTCTTACTAATATGTGTATGACCATGGAGGTTTTACCTCCATGATATGACGGTAAACATATGAAGTGTTTGCTTTAGCATCTGTTTGATGTATAGGCAATTATGCTTATGAATACAATCATGACAGTGTGCTTTTATTTCGCGTATGTTGTCTTCAAAGACACCATGCAATCATAATCAAAGACCCAGGGAGGGAGAATTGTAGGGGCACGAGATATAACCCGTTTGATCAGCCTTAATTAGCAGTGGCGTACCTAGAATAGTTGGCACCCGGGCGGTTCCTTCTGTTGTCACCCCGTGCAGGGGATGCCATCCTGGGGTGGGGTCTAATGGGATGGGGATTCTCCGATCCATTTGAGAAATGTATGTAAGGTGGCTTAGATGCATATTAATTCTATCTTTGGCAAAGTTTTGAACTGATTATATGTTTAGGAATTCTCATTGTTTAGTAAACGTTTCTTAACTTTTCCAATTGTTTGTTCAAACTATGGCCAAGCAGACTATAAGTCTATGCGGCTACATTTCGACCACTGAAATAACGGATATTTTCCTGTAGTGTTTGGGCAAAACAATAATGAGAATTGCGGGCCCCTTTTCCAAGTGGCTACCCCCCTCCATAATGGTACCGGGCAGTGGCGTACGTGGCACCCCTCTTGACTGGTATACCCGGGCGGATCGCCTGCGGCTCCCCCTCTGCCGCTCATAAATTTACCCGGGCGTACCAATACATGACCATATTGATTTACTAAGTAACAAGTGCTCGAAGAGTGTTCGTCCAGGTTTATTCCAATTAATCGGAAACCTGATGTTTTAGGGTGTTAAGGACTTACTCATAGTCCTATCTTATCCAACCTCAACACCGCCATTGCCAATTAAAGAAGAAGAATAAGAAAACAGACTATGATCAAACAAACAAGAAAACAGAATTTTGAAGAAACTGTTGTAAACACGAACACGATTTTTCACTGATTAAAATAATTATTTTGGCTTTTTTCTTGTTCTTGTTTCTCTTTTTGATTTTATTGCTTGGTTTTGTTTGTAGAGTTTTTATTTGTATTGTTTTTTGTATTGTTGAGTATTGTTTTGTATTGTAGAGTTTATTGCCTATATGCATGCACATGCCTGTTATTATCTCACATTTAACAGGGACATTTTCTCATTTGCATGTGCCTATATATAAAGCCATATAAGTCATAACTTTAGACTTTCTTCAAAAGAATATTTCCAACGAAAAAAAATAATAAAATGTTCAGTTGTGAATATTTTCGCACATTTTTTTACTCTCCTTTTTTTGATATAATTAGATCCGACCATAATATCCGTTATCCACTTGGTTATTTTGAAACTTTTGAGACACATGATATATTGACAAATTTCATATATAGATAAAACATATATATGAACATTTCTTTCTTACGAAATCCCTCTCATAAAAAAATATGGTATAGATGTATTAAAAGTTACATAAAATGATAGCATAAAGTCATACATTCCATTACAGTGGCAGATGTTAGCTATCGAAAACGACAACACCATGAATGATATATGAGTCTTATATGGCAATTACAATTCTCTCACATCTTTTCACATTTGTCCTTGAGATTTTCAAAAAAAAATACGACAGGAGTAGATTATAAAGTACGTTAAAAACAAAAGGGCAACCTTGACAAATTTCCAGCAATTATCGTCACAAAATTGTTTTTTATGACCACATTTAAATAAGAGATGAGACTAAATCAATGATATCTTTAAAAGAAAGAGGAAGTAGAAATTATAGATTACGGTGGCGGAAGAGAATTGGGTTGATGGAAACGACTGGAAGAAATCCTACACTTTATTTATATCAAGCAGAAAATGAGTTCCTAAAACAGAGAGAGAGGGAGAGGGAAACCAAAAATAAAACCAATTTTTCGCGCCCTCAAAGTTAAAGTAATAAAGAAATAAAAATCCTGTAACAACAACATAAATTAAGAAATTCATCCATTTCCAGTCGTTTTAACGGCATTCTCGTATTTAAGTTAGGATTAGTACTTTTATTATACGTATAAAATTGTTTCTAATGTAGAACGGAAGGAGACGAAGTGCCCCTTTTATAATATTAACAAAACTATGACAAATGGAAAGCCATCCCCACTTCACCCCCCCCCCCCCCACACACACACGTAGTCGGTATATGGCGTAAGTCAATACTTCAAGAGGAAAACAAGTTACGATTCAAATGCTCCATTTTGTTCCTTGAGTGCTGTTGAAAACAGGAAACCGGAATCATGTGTCTTGCTCATTCTAATTGGTGATGTCTATCGACAGCGGTGCAAGTTTTAACCCCACTGCAGTTCCTCTATCAAGTTCCAATTTTTATGCGTTTTCGTTGTCATGGGAACAAACATAAAAGCCGGCCATTCCCAAGGAACTGTACCGTGAAAGCGGCGAGGAAGGCAAGGAAGGCATGGCCGGAGGTGTTAATGAACTCATTTATACTTGACCTGTGATACGCACGTTAAGTCGATAGGGATGACGTCACTATTACGTCAGAAACGGGCGGCTTTGCCTTTCATGATATCAGTTTCATATGCTAAGAATGAACTTATCTCTTTCTCTCTCTTTGTTGGCTTGTGCTGGAGTAAGGTTACTTTAATGTTCATAAATTGTTGACGACTGATCGGAATAGATGACGCTGTTTGGTAATAAAGATATATCAGTATTCTATTTACAATACAATACTGACTAGTGGCGGCGTTCTCATCCAAGACAAACATGTTCCTATTATATCCCTGCAGTGACTGGACATATGACAACGTGCAGGATCATCGTGTATTATCCATGAGATACTTTTTCAACAGCAGGCGTGCAGACTAGACTGGACTTCGCCGTTTGTAGCTTTACTACAACTATTATCCAATTTCTATTAACCGCTTTCAATTTACCTCAATGCAAAAAACAAAACAAGAAAACTTGTAATTAAATTAGAGGGAACAGTATCATTCCGGTATAGCTTCGATGGGTTCGTCCGTTCATCCAACAAAACGAGTCGTTCCTTAGATTTTATCCTCACATTCATAGGAGAGGATGGAAGCAATATTGCCAACACTATCATGTAACCTTATGTAATATATTATATTGTAAAGTTTAGTTTCCGGAAGTACCATAGCGATTCCAAGGTCATCTTCACCAGATTTAAAGGCATCACATTCGAGGTGTCAACTCTCCATTTTCTCACACTCTCTTGTAAAGAAACAAATGTAGTCATGAGGTGGACTATCATAGTATTTGCAAATATACCCAACACGGCAGTTTATATTTAAAGGCAGGAGGAAGAAGGGGCGAGGGGGGGGGGGGGGTTAAATTAAAACTTCTCAACGTACCTCCAATCGTCCTTAGTTGCCCATCCTCGGTAGTTCATTTCGTACTCTCGAACATCATAGCATAAAAATGAATGATAGTTAAAGCAACTACGCAATAATATGTTAGCTCTTCTTACATGGACGGGCGGATGCACAAACCTATGATTATGGTATGGTACCTATACCAGGGAGTTTCCATAACAACTCCCTGCCTATACTACGCAACCATGTAGTAACTGATTCAATGATTCCCTTTCAAAGCTATATTTCATAAAATGTCGTTCAACATAAGGAACGAGCGCCCTCTCATCGGTATAAGACCTTGAAAGTATCCGAAAGTTAAAAGAGTAACTCATACGTTTTTAATTTGCAGGAAATGATTCTAAATGTAAATAAAACGTTTCCCGTTGACGAAATGCTGCGGATTGAATCAATGTCATTTTTTTAATTTGCTCAGTAACCTTATATATAATCATCCCAGGGCAAGATCTGTCTGTGTCAACAACCGTTCAAGCTCCTAGTTTTTCAGGTTCACCTTCAACTGAATTCTTCATGACAATATGCATTTAGAAATGTTTGTGTCTGTGAGTTAGGTGGAGTTGTGTCAAAGGCTGGTGTCACAGTTTCAGTGATAACCATGTAAAGGGTCCGTTCTCAAATGGCTATTGACATGTGTCATTTTACGCTATTATAATTATGACGTAGGCCTGCATATAATATTCCACGCGCCAACTGGATTGTGTGATTAATCACGCAAAAAAAAAAAAAAAAACTCATAGAAGGGGGGTGGGGCGATCTCTCCCAGTGCCCCCCCCCCTGGCTACGTCCCAGACGAGAGCCCGAATTGTTATCAGTTGATTGCGAAACTTATACTCACCAAGGAAGAGATTTTCCAATCTAACACTCCAAAAGTCAAGTGTTCGGATGTTGACTGACATGATCCAACGTTCACACTGTCGGGTATCTTGTCATTGATGTACTTAAACATCATAAATCACTAAAATAAAATAAACAAGTTTTGTATGTCGACATCTTCAACATATCCAGATGTGGTTTCGAGTGTCACACTTTGGGCAGTCGGGCGGATTGATATCCATCCGTTATGGACCAGACTACTAAGTTGGTTATGCTTTTAGCTATAATATCACAATTTGAACGATGACTAAATCTATCAATTGTTACAGATTAAAGTGTCCATTACATAAAAATAACAGAGTTTCAAATACACAACACGAAATCAAAGCAGGGAATCATGATGAAAACAAAGAACCTTTATAATTTATGTTTATTTGGTTTACGATCGTAAATTCCATTAATTGCTTGCAGAAAGAGTGATTTTACAAAATTTTTAAAATATATACCAAAATCCGAAGTCTTTATTCGTACGATACACACAATATTGGAAAAAGGAAGACATAATGAAGGAGAAAGAGAAATTATTGTCGTCTTCATAACTATAACTGTCGTTATCTTCATCTTCCTCTTCCTCGTCCTCCTCCTCATCACCAGTTGCTTCATCAACATGTACATTATATATTGTCATTTCAAATCCACGGATGCGTGCATCAGCATTTATACTGTCGTGGAATTATTTCATTGCATAGTTTCAGTTACACGCTGCAAAGTATAATTCACTTAAATTTCAGTAACAATAAATGTCAAGGCTTCTTAAAAGGTAAACTTTAACTGCAGTGGAAAGTTATTATCACTGCAACCCATTCCATTTAAATGTAGTGGAATACGATTACACTACAGTAAAACACAAATTATACTCCACAACATGATTGCAATTCCGTTGCAGTATAATTATCATTCAATGCTCTGAAACAGAATTATACTAACATTTCAATACCATATCATTGCGATTAAGGCTATAGTTACACTGCAGTGCTATACAATTGTACTATTCCAAAGTTATATTGACACTACACAATATTTACACAAAGAGTGTAACATTAAAAGGGATGGGTATCATTTGTGAAGAACTTTGACAATCATTTGAAGCAGCTGTGAACGATTGGCAATAAAGAATTCATTTAGCGAACAGTGGAATCCATATTTATGTATTTTGTTTATGTTTATGTAAATGAGAAGAGGAACAATCATTATTGACTACGGAGAAAGCCTTAAAACTTAAAAAAAGGGGGAAAAAACCTTAAAACTAAACATTTCTTTTTTTTAACAATATGACTGATACTAATATTCACTTTATCGTACGACTTTGTAATTAGCATTCATCTTTATCAACTTTCGTTTTAATCAGCTGTACTCAATTACCTCTATAAGAGATTCCAGCAACTACTTCATTCTTCAGTGAAAAATTAATTCTTAGTGTTTTCTCAGAGGTACCGGAAAAAGTTTCCATTTGGTGGAGGCAAGACACTGGCGGGATACATGGTGTTCGTATGGGAGATGCGAAAATATTTTCGATTTGTCCTAGATATGGGGAGCCCTCCCCATTGAGAGAAAGTTTGGGCTTTTACAGGTTTCCTAAATATTCTAATCCTCTAAAAAAATGTTTGCAAGAGATATTTCTTAAAGTACTTTATTGAGGAATCGAACCATTTCCCGCTCAGGCATAATGAAAACATGAAACCAAGTGAGACGACTTAATGTCTCTACGGTGAAACAGTTAGTCCAGATTATTGCATCAGTAAACCACATGTAATGTAAATACTGTGAGAGCATAGGTAGCTAATGTAATCTGTGTGGCACATTAGTATGACATACATATGTCATTTAACAGTTTGCAGGGCCACATTATTCAGCAGGGAATACAGTAATTACGGTATGTTATGAATGCATGCCATATGATCTAACCAAGCACAGTGTACAATACACATGTTCATACAATACACAGTGCCTATACAAATAACGTAATAACCATAATGTGTACAAATATCATATTCACATGAACAGCAGTATTAAGAAGATTTGTAGTATAAAGTATATTGGTAGTATTAAGTATATTAGTAGTATTAAGTATATTAGTAGTATTAAGTATATTATAGTTGTATTAAGTATATTAGTAGTATTAAATATATTAGTAGTATTAAATATATTAGTAGTATTAAGAATATTAGTAGTATTAAGTATATTAGAAGTATTAAGTATATTAGTAGTATTAAGTATATTAGTAGTATTAAGTCTATTTTTGTATATTTTTCGACTTATTTAACGTTTCCTTCTGATTCAAAACACATGAGCATAGTTTAATCGCCCGGTTCATGATTTAAGCCAATGCATTAAATAAGTTTTTTCCCCTCATGTTTGCTTGTAATTCATCATATATTATGATTAATAACCGTGTAACGTTTTATAGACGGTAGTGTTTGCAACACAGCGTATCTACACAAAGCAAGTACACCCCATGTACCGAATAGTCTCATAACATATATTTCCAACACGTTTTCTTAGGTCTTGACCTACGACTGTCATGGCCAAAGCGACTAGGTATAAAGTTCTCAGCTTAAAGTTACATATAGCGTCAACTGTATACGTACATAAATGCTTGGTTGGGTATAATAAATAAAAAATATAAAAAGCAAAACGAAAACAGCATCTTCAAGCATACGCTATATTTTACTTGAGTGTTACAGCGATAAAGCATCAGGAGAGATTAAATTTCGACAAATTTGCTAATAAAACGAAACTACAAAATTGCTTGAAATTTGTTGGAAACATTATTTGATTCTACAGGATGAAAGCTCTTGTAAATTGTGTCGTAAATGTTGTTGTTAAAATAAAAACGTTTCTAAAATAAGATTGTAAGCTCAATGACTTCATAAACATCGATTGTTACAATAACGTTGAAAAGATGATTAAAAGAAAGGAATGACATAAGATTCGGGGCTTCTTGCTCGTATCAAGTGGCTAACATTTAATATGAAAGGGAAAATGAAGTTCCTTAATCTCGCAATTTGTTTTCTTGTCGTTAGAGGAGGGGAGTTGAGTGGGGATTGAGGCTCAGGTCAGGCCCCTCAATTCTACCTTAAAGTATATTTTGAAAGTTAGAATACCCTATTCTTTTCTTTTCCCGGTCCTTCTCAACATTTTCCCAGGCTTCTTAACTTATCCCGGACCCCGGAGCGGTAACTTCCTGCTGCTACTCTTATCAGACCAGTGGGTTTCCATTGAACATAATCTCTATCATTTTAAGTGTTAAAATAATGGCAAAATGAATGATTATTCTTTGACAGTTTTAATTATAACACAAAAGTAGCATGCACCCAACACATGAAGGATATTCTGTTGTCTTTCGTAGAGTGGTTGTAGCATGTTAGTTTAGAAGAGACTCTCAGACGGTGCATCTGCGTTTTCGGAAATATACTTCATTATGTCGTCATTATCGAGATCTAAGTCTTTTTCTTGAGCCTCTGTCGCCATGGCACCTGGTTTGGCTTTGGGGTCGAGGGAAGTCGCCACTGCAGAAGGCTTCGGCGATGGCTTCGGTTTTGCTTTCAGTAAAAGGGCGTCCAAATCGTCTTCGATACTACGGGAAGTAATAAAACAACAACAACAGTGGAATACTGGTTCGTAGCAAGGATGTTCCTACAATGTCTCCATGGATTGATGGTTTCTCAATGCGTATAAAGAATACCTACCTTTAGTTAGTATCCATACGGGTATCTTACCCGCCACACATAATGTAAATGCAAATTTACAATTGCTAATGAAAATTCCAATACAGTACAACCAGAATCCATATTAGTATTGCTCTATGTGTCTTTATTTTCTAACATTTCATTAAAACTTGTTGAAAGCAAATTTTAATTGAAAACCCGTGGATCTCATCACAGCAAGGAAATCGATGTTACCAATCATCTCCACAAACATTATTTCATATACAGTATAACGGACTAAATAGACAACAAGAGCCCAGCGGGCACTATGGTGCATTGCTTGGTGGAATATTACAGTGTTATATGTCATCACCCAATATCATAATATTGATGCCCCGTGTACCTCCTATTAACCAACAACTGTATTACAAGTTTAGACGCAATCTGATTCAAGGTTGTTGGCCCAAAGAATGTGTCCCAAAATGCTTTTGAGGTGGAATTAAAATTTGGGCCCAACCAAAATATCAACCAAAAATAGGCCTACATGTACCAGTGTTTAACCAACAACTGTATACCAAG
Organism: Apostichopus japonicus; assembly: GCF_037975245.1. Classification (NCBI taxonomy): domain Eukaryota; kingdom Metazoa; phylum Echinodermata; class Holothuroidea; order Aspidochirotida; family Stichopodidae; genus Apostichopus; species Apostichopus japonicus. The sequence goes on from NC_092577.1 coordinate 32,884,419, forward strand.
TTTGGCTACAATCCCACTTAGGGTTGCGAAGTTATTGCAATGTAAAATATTTACGTTTGACCCCAAAACTTCATAAACATTCACAAGGTCATCGCCAAAAAAACGACACGGCACGCCTTCACTATTATACATCTTCATAGAAAGAATGACACATATCCATGAGTTATCGCGGACCCAAGCAAGTAGGACAGACGCACACACACACACACCCGTCTATACACATACCGACCTGACTGCATAGATTCCTTTGCTACCAGCAAGGAACCAAAAATTGGTACATGTGATAAATGGTCACACAGTGAACAATTCGAACACAATATACCCGATTTAATATTGTATAGTTCATGGATGTGTTTACTGCGATGCATTGAACTCTGTATTCGTGTCGACTTGCAAATATGATGCATTCTATGGTCTGTCATCTATGGAGTATATTTAGCGAAGATGAATCCTGGATACTAGCACAGTGGTTAAAAAAATGGAAACTTCTAAAGTGACATTTATCGCTAAAGCTTAAACAAACTGCGCGTGTTGGAAAAGACACTTTGTTGCTCCTTATGAGGCTGGAAGGGACGTGAGACCGACTGCCACGCACGACCTGTGACAGCTGAGGAAGAGAACACCTGATGTTACAAACTTAAGATGCCTGGGGAGAACAGGATTCGAAGAACTCAACAAGACGAATAGCTAATCCTTATCGACATATGAAATCATATTGAAATATTATACAGACTCTGAAGACTCAGTTGTACAACCACCTGAAGACTTTTCCAACCGCCACCGATGACTGTGGAGACCAACAGGAGAACAAGGACATCAAGTACTTTCCAACCAAGTTCTTATGAATGAGGAGGAGTTCAATAGAAAGCAATCGCCAAAAGAAACTATGGCTATTAACAAGGAATATCGCTAACAAATATGTCCACAATAATCCCTGATGACTGGGATCAGATACCACATATCTAAGCAATTCAGATGGCTGAAGATGTAATTCCTAAACGTGCCTTGAATGGCACAGGAGCGAGATCCATTGTTCAGGTTCATCGGACCCTCTCATGATTGCAAAGATCATAATGTGTTCTCATTAAACAAATGACGACAATAATTGGGAGAGCAAATAACGGCTCCCAATCAACGGCAGAGGTAGATATCATCTGACTGCAGTTCCAATGCCACCCTCTGACGGGTAAGAATAAGACCTAACGTTGTCTTCAGGATGTAATGTCGACTGAGGCGGTCAACTGGTCAAAAGAGAGACAATTATGGTTTCTCAGCCAAAAATATATGACTACTATGAAGGAGCAAAAATCAATGCTGTCCTCGATATATTACCTGACGATTGACGAGGACAACTGACGACTTGACTAGTATTGACGACTGAGTAAAATGGATGTGACGCTCACACTCATAGTCGGTGACAGCGGAAGAGATCAATGTTTTCGCCTCCAAGATAATATGGAGGCTGTCTAAGAGACGGCGCTTCAACATACTGCGTCACCATTTAGACGAATGACAATATCTTACAATGACATCTCTCCATGAAGGTACCAGTTTGGCAAATCCCAGTTCAGTTTGTCACCGTAGTAGTTACATGGGGTGTAAACCAATATCTAGAATAGCGCTCGAGAAATATCGGGTGCAAGTGGGATCGGTTGTAATGAAAGGCACAGCTCGTCACTTCTACGGTCAAAACATGCATCGAACTAAACAGATTTGAAATCTTTACAACTAAACACCCAATCTCTGCATATTTTGTATATGCACAATTTTACCTTTTGACGTTAATTAAGTTACCACATTCACGCAATCTCCGAAATAACCCGTGAATCAATCAACCAACCAAACGGTTAATTAAACCGTTGGTTATCTTGATGGCACGATGATCGAATTCGCAGAAGTTGAATACTGCATGACGTTGGTACCGAATACGATCGTTCAAATCAATTTATTACGGATCATTTCTTCGCTATATATAAAACATATCATTGTAATGAAGATTAATCTAGAAAGATCTACCAGGGAGTTTCTATTCAAAATAGCGATGCCATCATACTAGTATTCAATTAACGTTCAGTTGAATGTCTGATGTCATCAGTTTTCTCAGAGGTAAATAGTTCTTGTAATTCTTCGTCGACGTTTGCCGCCACTTGGCGCCCCTAAATATATAATCCATAATAACAGGCACAAATGAATACAAGAAAGTCAACAAACGAAATTCGCTTAGTATCCTAATATTACGTTACTTCGAACCTTTCTTCGTATACACAAAAATATGAGGATTACCAATTTCCATACTGACCGCTTTGTATTTCAAGTTTTTCTCCCGATTCTAAGTACTGCAACTCATATGGGAACCCAACAACATATTTTAATCAAGCCGGAAATAGAAAACCAATTTCTTCACTCATTGCAAACTTCTTTGATATGCCTAATAAGTTTGACTTAATCATTCAGCTTAACATTGATCGATGACCCATGCTTTGTCAAGAACTTCGGAATTGTCAGACTGAGTAAAGATTTGATCCTCTTTTGACTTAGATACTTATCCTTCGCATGCAATTGAAAATGTCTCATGAAATAAAGCATCAAAGGGTTTCGCTTGGTTAGATGACAATAACAGTTTCATAAATATAATCATGTAGCTGCGTGATTGTATAAATTTGACATTATGCATGAGGCTTTTGTTACCAAATTTATATCTTTACTCTGATAACTGACGACCTGATTCCCTTTCTTCTCCAATTCCCTTCAAGAAATTCCGCTACAGGCAAAGTCGCAGAAATTACATATTCGAAGGGGCATGATAAAGTTTGATCATATTTTTCTTTTGAGGAGAAGTATAGGTTTACCGACAATATACGCAGAAAACACAGAGATACATTACAATTCACTAATTAAGTATTAAAGGCTTACGGAAAGGGTCAAAATAGGGTTTGAAACATTCTAGTTTTTGTTTAAAGACTTAAGCAAGGGGAAGGCAATATAATATTTTTATTTTATAATATGCCATTTGTTATTTTTTTTTTACAAAGGAGGCATTGCAACAATAAACTAAAACTGTGAAAATCATGAACATCTTAATTATAAATCATTTGGTGAAACTGTCTACCTGGTTAAGCTACTTTCCCTCTGGAGTATGAAGGTTCGTAAAAAAAAAGACCTCTGTACTCTATTGTTTTGCTCAATCTGGTAACATAATTAGAACATGAAGTCACATGATTGTCTGTGAGCGAAAAGGTAATTAAGTCATTGATCTTCGCATTGGTGGGATGCTCTGTTGATGTCAAGTGGAACCCCAAACTTATCCAATGGCTTTGTGGAAGATAAATTGGAACGACACGCATCTACGTGACATAACGTATGACACTAATGTCAAAAACACATTTCTGCCAGAAAATTTATTGGAGAAAGCAACCGAGAAGGAATTATCATAGTCACAATTTTTAATGAGTGAATTAATTGCATTTAACGTTCATTTTAGGAGATGAAAATAAGGGCAAAGAAGTCGCTTCAGTTCATCTTCTAAAAGATCTAATCACCGCTGGGGATATCTCCGTACGGGTGACTTTAATATTAACTACAACCGCAAATGACGTCACCATAAATGTAGGTACGTGATAGTAAGTAGAACAGGTTGTATGTGATTCTACAGTAATAAGTTACCGAAGTAACATTAAGCGATATTTCAACAAATATCAAAGCCAATTCGCGTACCGCCTAGGGTGTAACAGATGAATTTAGGTGAAATAGTGTAAAATAAACATTGATTAATTACAATCTGCGGTTCTATTTCGACTAACCAATATTGATTCTCCGAAGTCAAACAGCCAGGAAGTATAGCTAACAAGAACTTTAGTTCTAAGAATAGGTTGATAACTTGTGAATAAAGAAGAAGTTATTCGTGACGGTGGTTAAAAAAATTACCGATATCTTAACCGACGAATATAAAACAACAGTCGTTTTACACATGAAAGAGGGTTAATGACTCTCTTTTCCGAATGTAACTTTTGATAAGTTACTGTTTTTTTAATATTGTTATTAGTGGTAAAACAGATGTTTTCGTTCCATCGGCAACGCCACTAACCCTAGAGTGCAACTGTATTATTTCAAACTAAGATTTTACGATAATGAAATGTAATTAAGAAAATAACTCTCCTACATTTTGAGCCCAAGTAAGAGGTTAGGAAGTAAAAAGTGAATTTTAACAATTGAACAAAGTTTGCGCTCATTATCTGAAATGAAAGTTGAGCGGAAGCTTTTTATTTTAATTTGATATTCGTATCGAAACATTAACTCAAAATGTTGTGTGAAGCGATTTCGTCGACGAAACAACCGATATAAGAAATCTCTGATAAGGTTTGTCTTCTATGGGTCGATTTGGAATTTACAAGCGATAATAGACAATACTTTCAAATTATCAAATTTTATATGATGTTAGCAGCGAGTGGAGGTTCATTACTAACACTAGCTATGCGCATGCATATTTCGTTGTATTGACCACAATTTGCCGAATTATTCATATACTGGAGAGAGGTATAGTGCGTCACCATAAAACATGATGTGATACTTTAAATAGAGCACTACAGCATTGCATGGTATGAACGATGTCCAATGCACAAAATTTACTTTAATACGTTGTAGACCTTTAGAAATCACCTAAGCTAATAAGAATGTTCAGTGTATCTAAAATTGGACAAGTATAGGGTTTTTATGAAAAGGCATATGAATTAAATATACACCTAAATCAGCAAAAGCTATTCATGTTTTATTTTACAAGGACTCTAAAGTTAACTTACGTCATACTTGTTTTCTTGAGTACCTACTGTGAATATAGCGCCACCTTACCTGTCGGACATTTTGGAATACTTTTGTCATTTGATCCTGGTTCCAGACATATCAAGCGATCCCCGTGTGCATAATCTTCAGAAATTATCACTCCTAATACAATCGAACTAGACAATTAACAAGTAAAAACACAATAATCGGCACGCTGTGGCTCAACAAGAATGGCTGATGAGTTCACGTTGCACTTTTGTGACACAATTTGAGATAACGTGAACATGACAACAAATTTTCCCTTTCGAAATCATAACCAACCAGCACGCCTAGGAGTCCCTGAAGTAAAAGCAGACACTGGCGTATTTCTTATTTCTAAGAATAGCAGATGAGCAGTCTAAATTCCTGCAAGCGAATCATTAGAATTTACGGGATTTTCTTCAGCATTTCCTTTAATAATAAAATCAAAACAATTGAATGTTCCAGGCGGATGAGATTTTTCTTTTTCTAAACTTGTGAGATAGCTGGTAACGCTGGACTAATTTCGGGCAGAATCAGCGAAGAACCCTGGTTCTCCTGCAGCACTAATTAATAACTGGTATTTCTACGAACTATCGCGAAATATTTGAACTGACGCGAACTTAGGATAGTAGGCGATCATCCGACCGCTGTAAAAGTAAAACAAAAGTAGAGGCGACAGCGACTTCCTGAAGACATTAGCGATTTGGCCGGTAAAGTGGAACATATTTCAAGAGCAGAGTAACGTAGAAGTTAGGTTCCCTAGAGCAGATACTAGGCAAGTGTGAACTTGCCTCGTCAGAAATACAAATCTGACATATACGGCTGTATTCAAATTCAGAGACGTTGGACTAAAAGAACGTTACGCTTGATTTCAGATTAAAATACATATTATAGTTTATGTTTAAAAATGCCCTGTACCTATGTAGTATCAAAGGCATTGGTTTCTTAATGTTGCTTGTAGAGGTTGTTAATGAAACTAAAATAGCATTATTGTTAATCAAACTTGTAGGAAGTCCGTATTTGTATTCGTTTTCTAGCAATGCTGTCTGCAATCGTACACTCTCGATCTCAATGAATTGTTACTCATATTTGTACTGGTGGGAATTTGTAATCTATGGTACAGAAAGCTATTAACAAATTAAGTAATCCTTGCGCTAAGAGCCCTGTACTCTTACTCGTACAAAATGGAATACACTTGTACTCCTTCGGATTATGTTGCACTCTTACCACAAATCTGCTGATAACAGAAAGAATCGACTAGATTGGGAGAGTTCAATGGGAGACAAATACATATTGGAAATAACTTTCTGCAAATGTAAGAAACCACCTGTATTTTTTTTACGGGAGCCCAAACAACCATATCATCCAGAAGGAACACTAATGACCTTCGTTGAATTCAATAATATCAGAAGTGCAGGGTAATCAATTTGCTTCAAGCTGTCAAGAGTGAGTTCAATATTTTTCAAAGTTTCCGATAGAGCCTGATATTGATCTACATATACATATATTTTCTGACATATATCATCACCTACAGTCGTACTAGTGATGTTCACAAAGGACCAAGGATTAGAAAACAAGGCTACTACATTTGCTCTTATATCCTCATGGTTGAAACTTGTCACGGTGGCAATTCGGTCCGTAGAGGGAAGGAACACCACATCGTTCACATCAAGTGAGTTTGATATGCCACAGAAAGGGTGCTCAGTAGACGGTCCGCGGGACAAATCCGACAGGCGAAGGATTTCGATGCTTCATGCAATTAAAACAAAATCTGCCTACAATGTTACACTAAGCGAAATGTACACTCTTAACACCTTGGCACCCCGCTGTCATGTCATACACATGGGATTTTGACTGTCTGGCACATTTCTCCCACAGATGTGCCTTCTCTGACCAGATCTGGTAGAGAATTAACTGAAAATCCCAGTGGAAGGATACCTAGAAGATATCAATCACTTTTTGGAGGGATTTTTTTTTAAGTTAAGAAATGCTTTACCTAAGAATGTCACCTATATCCTCCGTTTCATCTGTTATATCGGCTTCCTTATCACCCGTAGCTTCTGGTGGAACAAAAGCGGCAGCATCTGACTCGTTTTCAGTAAAAAGACGGACTCCGCGATCTAAAACAATGACAAACCATAATACTGTTAGTGAGCAACACAAAACGAAATTATATTTTCATACAACGGAACTAATGTTTATAAGCCTCTTCTCAATTTCGTTGAAATAATCTGAATAATGGTTGAAAATCGCAACCTAAGTGATTTCAAACACACGATACGCATGACTCGTACAGTGACTACTGTTCATGTTCTGTAACACATGTTACAAAAACAAAGTAGTAATTGCTGATGCATGGTTGTGGGACATGAACAGTGTTGTTGTACCAGGGAGCTGCTACTCTAACAGCAGCTCCCTGGTTGTACCAACTCATGGGTGCGAGTTCATTAATACGCGATTCTAAAGTAAGGTCGTGTCTAGTGGTTTTATGCTATAAGTAGGACTACGGATATACCCGATCATGGCCTTTCTTCGTTCTCGGCACGACGAATTGACGTTATTTAAAAAGAGGTGTGAACTGGAATCAAGCGGTACCGTACCTCCTTTACTTGCAAACACATAGCTAGTATACAGTAACTACCAGTGCCACCTGTAACACATGTTACTACTGCTCATATCCCACGGTAACATGTGTTACAGGTGGCATCAGTTGTTCTGTACTAGCTATGAGTATCAGCTGTTTCAAATTGTAGGAAAACGAAATCTACAGTATCATTTTTGCTCAGTATTTATGTCATATTTATAGTTCAAGAAAAAATGCGTAGTAGAAATGTTTCTATAACTAATTCGGTTTTAAGATGTTTACATTTATCCATAGTTTTATAAAATCTTATTACCCAATCAAGTCTTCAAAACTCCATATGAACAATATAGCATACTTGGATGAAATTTCATACCATTTGACCCTTGACATATTTGTAATAGAAATATGTAATAGAAATACATACATAAAAGAGTTTAATTAGGCCCAAGCTGAAACTATAGTTTCTCCCTTACAGTTATTGACAAGAACCTCTAAAGTTGTCAGTGAAATTTCAACTTGTTATGGGACTCCTTAAAAACCAGTGACCACTAGTGTCTCTTATACTACAGTAATATACAGACTACTGAACATATGGTCAGAGTGGTGACAGTACGCGGGAAACCCTCCTCCCGAAATGAAACAAATGCTTTTTATTTTTTTATTTCTGAATACAATCATCAAATAATCAATTCCTAAACATGGAAAATAATATAAACAATCATTTATCAGGCATAATATCGTATTACAAGGGTGTCTTATAATCGACAATGAGTTAATTGATGAAAATTCGATTATCCGAACTCTTTGATTTTCCGAACTACCTTCGGCCCGAAAAGTTCGGATAATCGGGGTTTTACGCTTCATTCCAAACATGTCACTTGAAGCAATAAAAGTACTTTGAGCTCTGTGTTGCATCTGATGAACAACAGATCTAGTGGTCTGTCTACAAGAATAACTAGTCCAGTCACTTTTATTGAGGAAAATAACTACTTTCTAAACGTAATTTTTTTTTTAGATTTGAAACAATAAAACGGAGAACGCTTTTCTGTGGCTTTGGTGTTCGTTGACGGAAGCAGAAATGAAGCAGTAACGGAAGCAGTAATACATTCATAAATAAATATATAAATAAATATGTCCAGTTACAAACTAATTTATGCAAAATATGTTGAAAGACATCAAGATCACATATTAGCGTTTAACGAGATCATTTCGGGAAGCGAGAAAGAGGGATGTCGGTACCGAATGAGGTAGATAGAGACGTTAGAGAAAAGGCACCATGAAAGATCCGATATTAAGCAGACTGATTCGGTTTTAAAGTGGCATATGTTTCTTTGGCTTTGATAAGCCACAGAATCCATGGCAGGCTTTGAACTTGCATGATTTGATGATATAGAAGTTTCCTTCCCACATAGTCCCTGTTATCTTAAAATAACCATTCTTGCTTTAACACAACCACGATATGGAACAATTGAAATGCGTATTATATTGATCGAATCGATGTGTGATCAACTGCAACTGTCTTTAAATTTAAATGTAAAAACTATACCAGTTGATAATGTCTTTAACTCTACAACAAGATGCCTTCCGTTATGGACAGAATCAAACAATCAATTGGATAAAATGACATCTATTAGATATGAAATTATGGGTCTTTTTTTCTCTCATTAATACGTTTCAAAGAGAGGTGTCAAATTTTGCGCCAATTCGTAAATTGAGGTCACGTAGTAATGGCTTTGTCTCGCTAATTAGCTTCGCTAGATTATGTTTCGATGAACAATTTCAAGCCTGGATAAGCGAAATCCGACTCAAGGCTGGATTAGAGGAGATTAAAGTTACGGTACACATCAATTTGCAGAGACCACGGCCATCTGTCACACGTTCATAGTCGATGTGAATTACATCATGAATCCCGATTTGAAGCAAGTTCACATTAACAAGACCGGTAAATCATGATGGCTCGCATTTTCCTCTAATGTCAGCTATATAGCTGCATGTTACTTGTTAAATTGCAAATTGATACGTAAACCATCGCCAAAGTTTGAAACGTGTCGTGATGGAGAGCTGTCATTCTGTGAAGTCATAATTGTGTTGTCATAATTGAAATATGATAAGGTAGAATGTTAGTATAGTGTTGCCACTAACAGCAATGCAATCATTATATCATGTTATGGGTAATGGATACAATGGGTTTATGTCTGCAGCATTTTCAAAATCCATGTCAACTTACACATGGTAATAAATTAAGAAACAAAATTGATGCACATGTGTCTAGACGATACCATATTAAGACTTGATCTAGTTTTCAGGCTTTGTGTGTGAAGAAACACTAAATATCCCAAATGGAATAAGATTTATCTTAGCTGTTTGGAGAAAGTTGTTTATGATTGGTATCTCTACCACATTTACTAATAATGATGGTAAAGTTTGCGTCACCTTTGAAGCAGTACCTTGGGTCGTTGATTTTCACCTAGCCGACCATAATAAGCAGGAACTATTTGAAATACTGGGAGGAAGGAACAAAGTAGTGTTAGCAAAAGGAGTGTTAGCTCAGTGGTTAACGCCGGTGTCTCTCCATCATAAGATCCCGAGTTCGTGTCACTCCAAGATTAATGTATGTCGTCTAGTTACAGAGTTGTTGACAATTGACAATTCATAATCATGGACGTTAAATATGAATCCAAGAGACTGACTTCGGTCAGCTTGCGGCTTTGATAAGCCAATGGTAGCTTCTTCGCGAGTTCCTGCTTGCAGGAGGATCTAAAATACATACATACAAGTACCTTTGAAATGAATACATTTCGTGAAGCTCGTAGGTCATAAACATAAACATGATCCAGGGGAATAACGGTTCGTGATGTTATCTCTTCACCTAGAGTAAATTTTTAATCTTCAAATATGTTAAATTAATGTTGCATATGAACGATCACTTCCTTTGAACTTAATGTACTTGATTCAATTTATTCAATACTATTTGTAGATGATAGTACCGTGGAAGTTCAAGAGTAAGACAGTTTTTGTTGTTGTATCAAAGCATTGTCTCGAATGGTGACCAGAATGTGACAGGATTTCCAACACATGTGGATCGACAAGCGAGCATAGTTTTACCGATCATACTGACATGCACGCATGATGGAAACGAACTCTTCATTGCGATGCAATACTGGGTCTTCTGTATAACGTATATGTGGCTGTATTCTGAGCAATTATTTACTACATGATTATTTCCACAATATCCATCAATGACGAATACATGTGGGTGATTAATCTGGCGTGATTAATTTGTTCAAAGGCATCACGCTTAAAGCATTTTTGTTTCCGATTTGCATTTTTCTGACTTTTTTGTGTGTGAATTGGCGCTCTTAACATCGCATTTCAAGGCAAACTAATATACTTTACAAGTTAGTATAAGTTCTAAAGTATATGTTTCTAATTATTTCTTTTACTTATTAGTTCTTTACTGTATTTATTTTTTAAACAATTCATGCTATTATTGCTGGGACCTGAACGACTGATGCTATGCTATTTGGCGAGGAAAGTACCCTGACTATAAAAAGAAATTGCCGGAATTTGGCGAGGAAAATACCCTGACAAAAAAGAAATTGCCGAAATTTCGGTGGCCAGAAACAGAGTTAATACATAGAAATAAATATCAAATGTTGCAAACATGTTCACACAAACTATGTGCTTACTAAATACATACTAAAGAAACGTTGCCAAAATGATAAGAACTGAATTAATCTGTGTCCGGCAGTCTAAGATGTCGCGTTGGTGATTGGGACACTGTGTGACGGTTACATAATATTAATGTAGGTCTTGTTTCTGAACTCCTAGCAGTTTGTCATCACTTATCTTCGTGAAAATACGCGCATTTGAGTAATTTTAGTAATTGTTCCCTGAAGCTTAAACTTATATAGAGAATGATTCCATCTATTCATGTTATCATTTCGTATATCAAGAACATAATGAGAATTATATAGTCTCGAAGTATACGGCAAGAATTATATTACCAAATAATAATCAATTATAAAGGTTTCTTGTGTCAATATTCGTTATGATAAATTGGACTATTCTCTTGATGAAAGCGTCTTTTGACAGATGGAAGAAAACAATCAAGTATGTTAATGCAGCTTTTTTGCCACAATCCCCTTCACGGAACTATAAGAATAAGAAAGAAAGAAAAGTTGCTTCTCATAAAGTTACACGTTTGGCGATGCCATCAATGAACTGATTTGTGTCGCAGTGTTTGCAATGCCAAGGGAGGACAAAACATTGAAAAGGACTTATATAGTTGAACAATAAATTCGTTTGAACTACAATTTGTAGTTGATCTGATGAAGTACGGTAGGGAGAATGTGATGATGGTTACAACTTGACAAAGAAGAGGAAGAAGATTGGGGTTCCTACTGGTTCTCTTGGGTGTGTCTAATAGGACAATTGATCTTGGAACGACGACACTCTTTGGATGGCATGAGCTATCCTGGCACTTTCATAGTCGTGCAGGTGATTAAGAAATGTGGAATGATTAGTTAGGGCAATATCGGCGACGAGATAGAGCACATGTCAAGGCGATACTGGTGAGTGGCCATGGGTGGTTGTGCAGATCAATGGTTATGGCGTCGGTTTCTATGAGAATGGTCACATCATCATGGACGTAATAGCCCGAAGAAGAGATCATTTAGGGATTGATGGTCATGTGTGTGGAATTGACATGATCTATATGAAAAGTAAAATATAGAAACTCCTGATTAATCGGCTGGACGAAAACAACAAAAAACATCATCAATGTAAAGCAACCAAATAAGAGGACGACACGGAGCTTCATTCATTCTTCCAAATATGGCATAAAACAGACAAGCCCCAAAACTGACTCCTCTAATTACGCATGGCAGTACCGTGGGTTTCATGATTATAATGCTTGTCCACGACCTATTTCTAGTGTTAAGGGACACGATATTGAGATGAAGTTTAAAGTGGAATATTCTTCTGTAAGACTGATATCTCATTCTTCATCAATGTTACCACATTATTGCTTCAAGCGCTAATATTGTTATGAGTTCATGTGACATATAATTTCATGGTTGCCGCTCCGCCTGCAGTCACGACCTCGTTACTATCAAAAATAGTGTTTATAATGATGTTATCTGTTGGGAAATAAACCACATCACTTTAGATCAACTGCTATTCACATATTCCCAAACATTTTTTTAATATAATCCAAGGGAATTTGCAATAAATCATCTTTGTCATCAGATATACATACTCTCTCTTAGCACAGAGGAAAGTGGAACTGGTCATGTTCATCACGTAGCAATTTGTCGTCACGTTTTCATGAGGAAAATAAAAACATCGTTGTTCCTTTATTGTCGACAATAAATACTATTGGAAATATTTCACATTTCAAAACAAGTATCAGTCCATATATTTGTGCCCTGCAACACTTTACGAATTTCATATAATTATGTTTCACGCGCCGTAGGATGCGAATCCACCTGTTGTGTCTGTTAGAGGTAAGGAAAGACAGCGGCGCACCATTCTTTGCAATGGGTGTCCTGGATGATGACCACCTAGCAAAGAATCTACAAAATCTAATTTGATAGTATTCGCAGTTCTCACACTCTTTCGAGTTCAAAGTGTCAAAGTGTCTTCGGAATCATAATATGGAAGAACTGTTGCTTGAGTGAAAACTGAATGAATCAGAAGGGAACAGTTTACACGACTGTTGTAATGAAATTCCACAGGATGTATGAGCGTTTTATACATGACATAAGAAAGAATCTCATAATATTTGAGTAGATGAGATTTGACTAACACTCTTTTATGACAATATACCAAGGCTTTAGTTACGAGTGAAGGTGATGGGAATGCAAGGGTATTTCATAATTATTATTCACTCGTTAGAACAGTGGACATTTTACAGACACTACCCGTTACTCAGCTTTTGGGTTTGATTTTATCATATGTTTATACTGTTATAATTCTGGAGAATTTCTTTTTACACCAATCGAAAATTCCTTACGCGAGTAGCTCATAATTCCAATTCGATCCTTAGTATTTCCTCACGGTAGATAATAGTATCAATGACAATGACAATCGCCAAATTTGCAATCATGCTAACGTACTGAACGTGTACCCAACATTATATGCCAATACCATTCAATTTTCTTGACGATAACAATGTCCAAAGTGCGAAATCATTTTTACTATTTTGCCTTTTGCATGTCATTGATACTGTTATCTACCGTGAGGAAATACTACGGATCGAATTGGAATTATAAGCTACTCGCTTAAGAAATATTCGATTGGTGTAAAAAAAATTCTCCAGGTATGTCTCTTAGTTTGACCAATTCATCGAGTGGATGAAATTGGAACCTTCCCCTCTAAATGCTGCATTAAACAGTGACCGCAAGAGAGAAGCCGGATAACAAGCAACGAAACCAAGATTTTATCAAATAAAAGATTTGGCCGCGCACTGCAGTTATCAATACTATATGACTTTAAATGAAGGTCAACACATGCTGATGATTAACATTAATGCGAGCTGATCGATCATGATTGAAATTGAAACTGAAGTTTAAGTCAGTCTTATTCAAATACGAGAATTAAATGTTCCCTTCGACTTCAAGAGCAGAAAGGAACGAGGGGCTGAGTAAGGTCTTTTTTTCTCACCTTCGAATTGAATGATTGTCGATGTATACCACTTCGGTTCTCATATGAAAAGTAAGAAGTGTTCCTAAAATGTTTAATAAGTTAACTAACAGATATCTTGCTATATAATGTAGTTATATATCGTAAAGGCCACTCTTCGCTGAGTAGAAGAGAAGAGAACAAAGCCGAACAAGCAGCAAAATAAAATGTAGATTAATATTATGCTTGTTTTTGTTTCGTGTAGGGTGGGGGAGGGCTGCGAATCTTTGATGACGTACTTTGAAATTGATACCATGTTCATTTACGAGTAAGATGACCTTCGTATTGTCATTAAAATATGTCATTTCACGTGGCAGAAATTAACTAAACTGATAACTATACCAAGGAGGATTAATGGCATAAGATTGACAAATATGTTTTCAAGTTTTGCTGTTAATTGCATGGATTAACTAAACATAAAGGAAGAGTTACTGAAGTAAACGTTTTACTTCGCTTTGCAAATTGAATGAATTTACGAAACTGAACATTCCTTCCAAAAATGCATCTACATGTTAAATGCATCAAATTACTCAAGCGTTTGTAATACATTTACCAAGAAAATGATCAAAACAAATACAGCTATGTAAACAACGTATTATTATGATTAAGTAATTTTCATGTAGACTGTTGGAATATTTTCTCTTCCATGAAAGTATCATATTGTATGCCACAGGCCGCGTCTTCCCTGAGATGACATGTTGTGTACGATTTAAGATTCGTGTACGTCGTGACAATTTTGAGTCACTTCACATAGTTTCTTGAAAACAACAATCTCCAGTCCAATTAATAAATAATGGAGGAAGCAAGATTAAAAACAACAATCGGCAGCTATTTGACGGATTGCTTGATATCACTGTGACATGCTGGTTCAATCAGTGTTCTTTTACGAGTAAGCTTAATAATTGCTCATGTCGTTTGGATAAAAATAGACAACCAAAATGATATGTATACAGATCTCCATTACGATACAAAGTTGCATAGTATGTGCAATACAAAGAACAAGAGGGCCATCCATGGAGTTGCAGATCTCATCTGCTCCGCACAATTTAGGTCCATTTGACCTCGATCCTACATTGACCTCTGACCTCGATCCTACATAACCACACATAAGTACTATTTTAAAATAAAATCCCAATATTCTCTACATATATTGTGGTGTTATGACTTTTGCAACATACTGACAAACAGGAAACGACTGAAAACAATCTTAGGGTATTTGACCTTTGATCTCTGACCTTGACGTCATCGATCCCGTAGACACAAGTTTATATCGCCAGGCACCTTCCCACCATGTATGAACTTGATCAGACTTATGGTCCTTGGAGGATTTTTTTTTATAATAATTCACACACACACACACACACACAAGAACGCACGTGCACTCACACATATCCTCACATTTCTGATGTGGGGTGGAGCACAATATTTCATCTGCCTTTATATTAGATGAAGATGACATAACATTTTTTTTTTAATGCATGTCATATCAACTTAAACCCTTACAGTAATATGATATCCTATGTGCTGAGATTACGCTACTCTCTCTCATGTTTAATCTAAATTAATTCCTTAAAACAATTATTACTGAAGATCAATACGCAATGCGTAAAACTTCAATCGAACGACGGATCTCGTTGTTTGCTCCGCAGACAACACGGAGAGGAACGCTCACCCAAGAATTCCTTCCCAACGAAGACCAATCGGCAACGGTTTAATCGATCTAACATGGTTTTAGCTTAAACGCGTCACAAGTCGTGGATAACAATATCTATCACCTTCAAAGTTACAACAGAAGTCGCATTGAATTTTCGACTCATAAACCTGAGTCATTAAATCATGTGAGAGGAAACGGGGACGCGTGCAGTTTAAGATTACATCGGTGTTCAGTTACACACATTTACGTTAACCTAGTGCGATCAGTTCGACCCTAACCCCATATCTCCCATTTAGATGGCGAACCCACAAATCACGCGAGAAATCCCCCATCTTAAAAATCATCTTGTGAAGGAACGTTTGACGCGGAAGGCAAGCACTGGGGAACAGTGCCGCCTATCATGCTCTATTTGTCGAGTATAGCGTTCCATCACATGCAACGTATAGGCTACATCCTAAGTCCGGTCACTCCTTCGCTTTGACGCATAGACATTTTTAAACCACCACATCCCCCTTTCGCGGCCCCTTACATTTGAACACCTTGCTCGGTTAAGTCGGTCTCAATAAGGCTAATCGGTCACACAATCGATCTACAGCTCCTTCCCGAGGGAAATATTGTATATGGCTCCTACTCTTCTCGACTGCTTTGTATAAGTGTTTCTGGAATTTGGATTTGCTGAGCCGGACAACGCCCATAGCATATAAACGAATGAATAATCTGAGGCATACTTCTGTGGGATGACAAAATGACTTTGACAAAAATTGTGAGCTCTAAGCAATTAAAGTACTTCATTGTAGAAACTTCTGTTTACAATTATATCTAAAGTTCTCATCTATTTTGCTTAAGTCATTACGTAAACATCTTACTGAAACTGAATTACAATCCCCCTCCTATGCGTATTTTGCCATTAAACCTAGTTGATGTTTGTGAGTTCCATTCCATAGGTACTCTTCTAACCATGTGAACCCAAGTACAGACGTATGTCTACATCTTGTGAAGCACTTGTAACTGATACGGTCCCCTCCCGAACCCCACTCAAAACTGGATTTGGACCACATGTCTCAATGACGAATATGGAAGATATAAGCTATTACGAGATACGCACACATGTTATAATGGTGAAAAAAAAACACCAAAAAATTGATTTAAAGACTGTTCATTCCATAGTTACGTCCGTAAATAGTGATACGCAATGAGGTAATAAATTTAATCTCAAGGAGTTAACTTTGATCCTCCAAGTCCTGACAAATCCTTGCAATCGATCAACTTTGAATTATATCACTCTGCAAAGTAATTTTTAGACATGAATTGTAAGGTTTCCTTTCTCAAAATATGACACAAATGGATTTGGCATTAATCTGCTCGCTGTTCAGAATGACGTCAAGTAGATACCAAGACCAATTAGGAATGGAAAATTAATGAAACTGACATTCAAATTGATCAATTATGTAAAAAAGACAAGGGTTGGTTGCAATCTGTTCTACGAATTTACAAAGAAAGATAATAAGTGTTCATAATAAATTACCCATGCTAATTCATAAGCGACTGGTTGGTGAAGCTTCACGCTAGCAATTTGTTGGTCGATTTCTATTGGCGACTGATGTTACAAGGTATGCCGAAAATTTAATTAGAAAGAAAAATAGCAAACGCGCCCAAGATATGTAGTAAGCTCGTTGTAATATTAAAAGTATGCAGACCACATGAAATGATGGAAAATACTTATATTTCCAAACAAAGCGTAACCGAGCAAATCGGAATGTTTTAGGATCCATGAAAATCGAAAGGTCTATCGACACAGGCATAAATCCGCCCTGTCTGTTTATCTGCATATCTCTTTATTGTTTATTTGTTACAAGGAATACACTTACTCCAGTGGCAAACATTATGTTGGTACCGTGTTGGGTCGTCAAAAATTCAATGAACTATTTCATCGAGATATTTTGCGGACATAATTTCCAGAATAATATACACAGTCGTATTGTGTTTTATTAACCAACTCGAAATCATTTTAGTATATTTATCATAAATCAAATTTACATTTATACAAGTATTATGCGAATAAATTTCAACTGATCACAATTTCCTTACAGTTATTCCACTCTCAGAAGTACAAAATTAAAAGGTAAAACAGAAAATCATCAAAACGATCAGCATTGATATTAGTAATAAAAAAAGAAGATATTTGAACAGATCGAGTCACTGATCCAGTACTTTGACAATACAACACGCATTCTTCACTGTTATTCTACCAACAGAGAAGGCCCAACATCATCATCAATATTTGGAACAATCCAAATATGACATATATCTTCAATGCGAAATATCTTGAAATATTGAACAAATGTAACAGCATTACAAAGATAGATACACATGTACATCGACAAATGGATACATAATATACCACGTAACATTGCTTATTCCCTCTGCGCTTAGTTTCTAGAAACTTAAATAGAATACAAGGATCTTACAAAGATCAGTATACGGGATTATTTTAGTTCATTTCAACAGTCATCAATATCTGTTAAATGAAGTACAATACTAATACGAAAGACAACAAAATACTTGGAGTTCCTACTCATACTTCTTCGTCACTTATGACGTCAGTTTTGAACTCAATGTCTTTCCCTGCGTGTCACCAAAAGTGGCGTGTTTTATATTTTGCGTTTTTTTTACTTCTTAATTGACTGATCGAGTTAACAAGCAATACTTGTGTTGGTCTTTAAATATTGTTGTATTGTTGTATTAAATAATATTATTTATTGTTTCATATTAACGTAAAAAGGAGAAGACAAAGCTGCTGCGGATATGTAAATCTTAAAAAATAAAAAGAGAAGTGCATGTGACTAGAAATAAGGATTTACTGCTCAATATACTATATTTCGATACCAAATTTGAGAAAAATTCCCTTTGTGTCAACTAAAGTTGGCGAATGTATAAACTTTGCATTTCGTTTTGTTTACCACTTTCTTCTTTCTTCATTTGGAACTTGACTATTCGAGTCAAGAAGCAGCAGTTCTATTGGTATTATTTGTATCAAATAATATCCTTTCCCCCAAACAAATTTACAAAAAGAGCAGACGTCAAAGTTGCTTCGAATATTTAAATTTTAGTTTGTTCAATAAAGAAGACTTGTATGTAACTAAAAATGACGATTTGATGTTCGATATACACGAGTACTTTATTTCGACAACAAATTCATGAAAGCGTAATGAAGGGATGTCCTTTGTATGCCTTTGGCCTCGACATTGTTCCCAAAATCCGCCTGCATTGAAGCGCATGTAACATACTTTCAGTAGTCTCTTGACATTTTGGGACTCAATCGGTCGCGAAACTTGTTATAAATCGAACCAGTCCCAAAACTAATTCATTCGAACTGTGTGTATCCCTCCATATGTCGCTTGTAGTCAAAAAGAGGTCGTCAGAGACTTTCTATTTCGTTCCCAGATAAGATACTCGATGATCTGCAAAATACAGAGAGAGAGAGAGAGTTAGGGGAGATTATATAACATTGGATTGTCATAGCAGATAACCTACATTTATGAGAACTTTCTGGTCTTTGACAACTTATGGTGATCCTCAATGGATTACAGATGCACAAACATTCACAGTAACAAGTTAATGTGACTCTGGTATACATTATAATGTACTGTAGCGACAACATTGTGTACTGAATCATGAAAATGAGGCAGGTGCTCACAGCGATGTTAAGTTTAGCTAAAAAACAAAGTGCGGGTAGGTACGCTTGTTCATAGTATATGTGCTGGAAAAGACCCTTCAATGTAATAACGTCAATGTATGAAATTCAGAAATCGGTTCATCTGACAGTACAGGGTAGCGGTTTTACCGTACACAAATTGTGGACATCATTTCTGTTTCGTAGCATTTTAATTCTACCACATTATCATCCCTCTTTTCAAAAACTTTTTAATGTGCTCCGCTATCGCTCAACCCAATATAGGGCAGTAAATATTGCGTTTTGATGCTTCCAGACTAGATTCAACTCATCGATTTCATACAAAAGCTAAAGGTGTAACAGGCCTTCATGAAGAACCATAGTAAACTCATAAACGATTTGTTTATGTCCGAAGTCAAAATACCAATTTGTCATGCACCAATTGTCAAAATATCGGTCCAGAATAGTGAGTTTTTTTGTTTTCTCGTAGATGATTTGTTTATTTATATATTTAACTTTTTCTTTTGACGTCCATTTCAACGTGTAATCTCTTTTATCACTACGGGAATTTGCAGCCATGTAAATATTTGAACGAATGTACTTAACATTTTACCTCTTTACCGGACAAACCTGCTTTATTAGCTCTGCGGGAATGTTGTCATGTCAACTAAACATGTTATGGTAAAGCTTGTAAGCGATTGCCGTACTTTACAATTCAAATCTTACCACTTAGGGAGGCCAACAAATTTCAAAGATCAAAGAGGATGAACGACGACAATGTAAGTTTATGGAGGCAATAAAGGTGATGAAGTAAACGAAAACGTCGAATAAAACGTCGAGTTATGTATGGTAATGTCTCAGATATATCGAGCGCTCAGTATCAAATTCATTTAAAGTATATAAAGAATATATGTTCTGCCAAAAAAAAAATGGAAAAAAAACTTCACTTGGTGTCTCTCATAGCGCAGAATATGATTCCTTCCGGGAAAGAATTACCAATATGAAAGTTTTTAAGTTGTGATTTCTCTCTTTTGAACGGCATTCATTACCATTTCAATGTCCTCCCAAGCCTCCTATTTTGAGTACAACTAGAAAACGTTTGTTGGGCACTCCAATTTCCAAGTTCTCAACTGGGCCCTGAAATATCACGTTAAATGATGTTTAATGACACTAGGTTTCTATTTTTAAGCATACGCAGGCTGGTAATAACAACTTAGCTACATTTTGAGCAAACGTTCAGGGATGTCAATAGCTTGGCGAAGAGAGTTCTCCAGTTCCTCCCTTCTTCACAAAACAATTTCAACGTTGTAAACAACTTTCCAGTTTTAATATGCTTTCATATTTACCTGCTATATATATTTATAAATATTATATTAACATATGGTTCATTTCGTTGGATTAGTGAGTGTAATATTTATTGCGCATAATTCTCCTTTAAGAAGTAAGGGGGGAAGGAAAAATGCGTTCAGCCGGGATGCAAACGGAATTTTGAATTGACTCATAACGTGATTGTGGTTCGTCTTTCGAAAATGGTGTTTTACTTTGGCTACATGATAAGGTTTTATTTTCATGGCCGCAGCCCTCATGGGATGGGGGAAGAGTACCATGGGAACGGTGAGCGGAGAAAGGAAGAGCTTGAAAAGATATAAAAGGGTTTGAAAGATAGGAAACAAGCCGAACTTTATATGTTTACGCGCATTATTCTTACTACTCTTGATGGTGATAATGCTGGTCAAAAAGCATTAGCCTCCATGCTGATCCTCTGACCCCTTTAAACAAAAGTCGAAGGTTTCAAACACAACGACCAAATCCGACGACGTAAACGCGGTATAACTTAATCCCAACCTTACAAAGCCAGACAATGTAGACAAACAATTTTATCAATGTTTACTGGCTTGTTGGTAATCAGCCTTCAGATCTCAAATTTAGAGCACCATGCTTTCAAACCGTAAACATGATGTCAAAGAAAAAGTATGTTAGCAAACGTTGTTTGACAGGGAATGGGAACGAGTATCAAAATTTATTACGTAGCACTAATGGCATGTCAGAAGGACTATGGAGTCATTCAACGTAGCATCGAATCGATATTGGAAAATGTTATTGACTTTGGCATATAGGTATTACGATGCACGAGCAATTATGCTTCTAGCATAGTTAAATGTACTCGCACTCGCTCTATTTACTTTGTACACGAAAACTTTGATTCTTGTACTCGATATCGTAACCATAGCAATGAAAATATACTTGTAATAAAATAGAGTGATATACTTGTAATAAATATATATAGTAATATACTTGTAATAAATATATAGTTATATACTTGTAATGAATATACATAAATATACTTGTAATACATATGTAGTAATCTACTTGCAATAAATATATCGTAATCTACTTGTAATAAATATATAGTAATCTACTTGTAAAAAACTATATAATAATCAACTTGTAATACATAAATATTTTTCTTGCAATAAATATACAGTAATCTACTTGTAATGAATATATAGTATTGTATAGTATTGTAATGCGCCTTGAGCGCCTTGTTTACTTAAGGTGGATTTGTGCGCTGTATAAATCCACATTATTATTATTAGTAGTAGTATTTTACTTGTTATAAATAAATATTCTACTTGCTATAAATAAACAGTAATATACTAGTAATAAATATATAGTATTCTACTTGCAATATATATATATAGTAATGTATTTGTCATAAATATATAGTAATATACATGTAATAAACATATAGTAATATACATGTAATAAACATATAGTAATATACATGTAATAAACATATAGTAATATACTTGTAATAAATATATATTCAATTTGCAATATATATACAGC
This sequence comes from Apostichopus japonicus, assembly GCF_037975245.1. Classification (NCBI taxonomy): domain Eukaryota; kingdom Metazoa; phylum Echinodermata; class Holothuroidea; order Aspidochirotida; family Stichopodidae; genus Apostichopus; species Apostichopus japonicus. The sequence goes on from NC_092577.1 coordinate 32,906,661, forward strand.
AATCTACTTGCAATATATATATAGTAATGTATTTGTCATCAATATACGTGTTATAAACATATGTTAATCTACTTGTAATAAATGTATAGTAATCTACTTGTAATAAATATAGTAATATACTTGTAACAAATATATAGGAATATACTTGTAACAAATTTATAGTAAGGTACTTGTAACAAATATATAGAAACATACTTGTAAAGAATATATATAAAAATTAGTTATAATAAACATACAGTAATATACTAGTAACAAATATACAGTAATCTACTTGTAATAAATATACAGTAATATCCTAGAAATAATATATATTAATATACTTGTAACAAATATATAGTAATACATTTTTATTAAACATATAGTAATATACTTTTAATAAACATATATATATACTTGTAATATATATATAGCAAAAAAATTGGAAATCGCAGTGATGCATTTTTTACTCGTATAGTAATGATCCGATATCCATCATATAGCTGTATTGTGTTAACTGATATAAACAAAGTATTTTATACACAAAATATTATATGTGACGTCGAGCAATTTGATAATAAACCGCAAATGAAACGGCCTACATGCACTAACGTCATAACCTTTTATATTGTTGCCGTAACACTACAAACCAATGTGCAAATGACTTGGTGCACTGCAGAAAGCGTACGAGCAAACGAACATTACACGATAAGTGTATGAGGTAACACGTACAATATGTTAATATGCAGGCAGATGGCATAAGGCACGATTAAAAGCTAATCAAATCCAGCCACCTGTGTCAAGGAGCAATTCTTCGTCGAAAGAAAGCTAGAAATAGTTTTGCACAATTTTGGGATACTAAAGTGTGATATAGTATGGAATCGGTCTTTTTTTTCATTTTAAAGTTTCATATATTCATGATGGAAGAAAGCATTGCTGTGAATGAAACTATTAATGAAAGGAATAATGGAACATTGAACATGTTGGCACATAGTTCTCTATCAACGAGAGTAAACATGGCTGTGCAATAAATAAATAAAGAGGGCTTTAAATATTGTCATGTCATTTTTGGGAGGATCCAGTCCTCATTTGTTTTCGAGAGAACAAAATAGCATATCTCCCAAAGAATTTCACATCTGCCATATTTTTTGGCTGCGTTTACGACAAGCGTGGCAATTAAATTTCTACCATAATTTCTGTCTAAAAAAAATTCTCCCAAAGATGACGCCGAGATTCTCGGTATGGATTTCACAATTTCTGCAAAACTGTAAAGGATAGCCTTTATAGGGATATAATTGTCCACAATCAACAATATTTTCATTGTTAAGCATTTGATAGTATTTGCAAACGCCTCGGTCACACAAATGTATCACTGTGAAGCTTGGTAAGAACATCAAGAGAGATCGACCTCTGGATTATGTAATTCAATCATAAGCAAGTTGGATAACGTTCTGGTTACGTACACGATAAAATGATTCTAAGCAAGACAAAATTGTAATACACAGATACAATTGCTCATATGTTTGCTAATTGGTTTTGCAAACACTGGATATTGCAGCTGTTTATTTCCACAAGAGAGCAAAGTAATGTTCACCGTTGGTATTTTAGAATGTTAAGTGGTGCCACGATACTTCTCCAAAGTAAACTTAATGAATTTTTTTTCTCTGGCCGCTTCCAAATGATGGATTTGTAAAATGGAAATGTATGGCACTTCGATACTCATTTGGGATAAAGTCAACTACTTCAGAATATATTTGCGAGTCTACGTTTTCTTATTAAATCTACGGCACTAGTTGAAATACAAGTCTATTATTGAAAGCAGTTAGTCGGATCTATGCTTTAGAATTTTAATTATGTTGTAAGTGGTAATCTTTATTGAAATAACGCCTAGAGCAGCCAACATTTGCTGACACAAAACTTCTGCTCAAGCAAGTAGAGGTTTTTTGGAAAGTTACAAAATTGATAATATTTATTAAAAAGATCATCCCATGTATTGTACGGGTTCTTTGCAGTATAGTATGGGCCTCAGGTAAAATATAATAAGAGAATAAAATATTCAAAATCCATCCCGAGTGAAGTATGTTTCTTGAATGCAAGATTTTTATGTTCTAACATTTATTAGTTGTAAGATAGCACAATATCATAACTGTCTAAGAAGATTTGTCAGCACAATCTATTTTTTACTGTGGTACAAAGTTCTACGTATTACAGTACTTACTGAAATCTCTGTGTGAATCGCCTGGGATCTAACACAGACGACTGCCAGAGCTAATATAGTGTGCGTACTGCTCGCTAAGCTGGTCGCTGCTGGCTTGCCTTATGTCAAAGGTTTTCCTTTTCAAGAAAGTATCTTTCAATTGGCAAAGAAAACAAAAGCCCTAAAAACCAAACAAAAATTAAGGAACTGATTAGACCTATTTCCGGAAGGCAGTCGTTATAGGCTACTACTTTGGATGAAGTGTGCGTCTATCTGCATAAGATGTTCTTTGTTTATAAATCTTGTTGTTAATCTTTCAATCCATCTGACTTTCTTTGCCGTTGGTGAACAAATTAACATTTTTACCTCTAAAAGATGCACATTTTCGTTTTTGTTTCCAACGAGGATCACATTTCGCGATATGTTTTAATTCTGAGTTTTGAATTATCGAAGGATTTTATGAGAAGAATTGCTGAGCGAGATATCAAGTTATACTTCAATGTTGCTCACAAACAATACATGCTTCCGTCAGGTCAACAAAATGACCACGTGAATTATATCGAATCCTTGTTCAGTTATTACTAACAACATTTAAGTACAACTTGTTACTACGCAAGTGTTGGCAGAACTTGCTTACATTTTAGCACGTTTGTACCCATGTTTATGAAATGGATATGCCTACTGGTATCTGTTAATTGAAAAGTTGTTGCTGCTGGTTAGTGCTCAATATGTCATTAAATCCATGTCACCCATTGATGCAGGCGACGTAGCATGGTGATAAGTCAAAACTATGCCTCTGACAAAGTTAAATCGTACCGGCGACTGTCAGAGCACATGGTTTTGAAACCAAGGGACACCATATTCATTTAATCTAATCTTACAACCCCTCTTGATAATCTTCCTGTTGACGGAATTTGCTAACAAATATATTGCCAAGAACCAAAGTATGTGCAAAGTCGTCCTATGCACGAGGATAACCGAGTAACTCAGTGATGTGTAGACCATTTTTGTCGTCCGTCCTTTCCAAACACGCCGGTTCTAAATTACATGTAAAAGGGTCAAGGATCTTGCGAAGGTGATGCAGTTTTTATTGTCGTCTTTATTAATTTTGATATCTATTCATATATTTAGAGTTATGCGAAGAGGTATACTTCTAAATAATATTTGCCATACCCTTATATAATATTGCCATTTGGTTAACAACATGTATCGTAAAACTGCTTCAAGTATGATTTTGAAGATGCAATATAGCGATCCCGGGTACTTGTTGTTGACATATTCAACAAAACGATATCGTCTTTGAAAGATTGTATCAACATTTATAAGTTTAACTCAGCATCCATGAAGATATTTCGTTTCGGGAGCACTGACACAACATGTGCTGATGCATCTATTAACTGACAATATTACTTTTACTAAACCCCTTTGCACATCGAAGACATTTGTGCCATCGGAGTAATTTTACTGATCTAATAACATACCTTTGTGATGAATATGAAACTATTAAACCACAGAAACGAAACTTGCCTCGTTAACATCATAGTTAAACACAAAACGGCTGTAAATAATGGGCAAAGATTCTGGAAACATTGATTGGCCAAACAACTCGTTTCCGTAATATTAAAAATTTTGGACATGCATTATTTTTAAGCGACAATTTTTCCTTAGACCAATTCTGTGCATTGAACTATAGAAGAAAGTTGCTCGCAAATTGATTGTCTTTTTCCATCGAGTATTAAGTGAGTTAGCTCTAAGGAATAATATAATTGCAAATTAATCGGTGCGTGAGTTATGTATGGGTTGACACAATAAAAATTACAAAGAGCATGATATGTCAAATCGAGTCAACTTAGAAGACATCAACGTAAAACGCGTAACATGTAAAATGGTGGGCCACTACACGCAAGTCAAAGTAGAATAGCCTAACTAAACTATAGTCTTTAAATAAACTTAAACGACAGCGGGTGTATAACTGTATCTACGCATTGGTACACCAGTAGAATGAACGTGATGGAGTGGTACGGACTTCGGTCTATGACACAAGGTCCGGGTTCGATTCCTATCTTCGTCTGATGAGTCCCAAAAGGACGACAACGGTATTGAAGTGGAATTTTTCTGGTGTTGATCTTTATTAATTTCATATATCTATTCAACCCCACCCTTTACAGAAAGTCGTTTGACCCATGCAGTGAATGAAGTGCACGAAAAGGTGGTTGCATCTACTCTGGATTTTAGTAAAATGCGATAAGTTTGGTAAAATTGCTGCAAATGGACGACAAACGCAAAAAAACGAACATTTATCTGCAAAGGTATGTATTATTAATTAAGTATTTAAGCTTTCTTTCAATTTCCCCGTAATTATTTCTGTAGTGTTTACAACATCAAAATCGTTGAAAAAGGTGGATTGCATATATACTTTAACATCACACAACAGAATCGTATGAGATGAAGACAAAGCGATGTCGATGGGGAGCATAGATTGAAGCTACACCTTACTTTGGGTTGTATATAAGACGGGACCATGCCGATCTAGCTTTGAAATAGTTGCATGTAATTGGCTTTTTCTTTGTCGAACTAAGGGATCTGTGTGAATACAATAACTTAAGAACAACTAATGAAGGATTGTGTTTAACCATATGGTCACACTTAATTAATGTAATGCATCGTATTAACCAGAATGCAAATATGCATTGTGGTTTCGATGATGTAATATGAGCATTTTCCTTCACGAATCTGACGAAATGTAAAGTGAGGGTGTACAACATACTTGATCAAAGTAATACAGTGAAAAGCAGTATGATGTGACAAACACCAAACATGTTCGCCTTGCAAACCTTGAAGTGTTTGCATTATTTCTTTGCACCTAGCTTGATTGCCGTGAACCAATGTACATTTATTTTGTTTCAAGCAGGGGTGGGCAACCTACGGCCCGCGGGCCACATGCGGCCCGCCAGTGATATTTTGCGGCCCGTGAGATGTTTCAAGAAAAAGAAAAAAAAAATCTATTTTACATCATCTCAAAAAACGAGCAAGCTGCTTAGAATTTATCGGCACGAATGATGCTGTCAGATAGGCATATTATCTCGATTAATTATCAACTATACTGTATTGACATCATGTTTTTGTGAATACAGATTAAGTACACACACCTATTGCTTGAAAGTCCTCGGAATCAAAGGTTTGAAATCAACAGCAGGTCGCTGGTTAGGTGCGGCCCAGTCAATTTTTCACTCCTTATATCTGGCCCATTAATTCAAAAAGGTTGCCCACCCTGGTTTCAAGGCACCTTCACCACCTTTCTTTAAAAGTGAGAATGATACCACAAAGTTATTGACAAATTCAACGCAAAATGTAGCTTAAACAAGCACAGAAAGATGTTAGTGTGGTTATAGAATGGTGGAAGCAAAAATCAGTCAATCACACAAAAACGAGATGGTTATGAATATGAAGCAGCACAGAGTGATTTGTAAATGGAGTATTGTTTTTCAGTGACTTTATCTAATTTTTATCTAGTTTGTAATATATGGATGTGATTATGACTTCCTTCAAGCTCCGCCCGCCCAACACGTACCCCGAAAAATGCGTCTCTTGTGTCGTGTACTGACGAAATTATGCATATTATTTTATTTTGTTTTACGTAGTGACGAATGTTTTCTATAGGCCTATGCCCTTAAAATTGTTCTACATCTTTTAAATTTAGAACGGCGATAAAATATAGTTGGTTGTCTGTGACCTAAAACTAGGAGACTGCGTAAAAGATATTATTTGTGATCAAAAATTCAGTTGCAATTTATTGAAAATGATTTGGAAGGTGATATATATATTTTTTCATTCGTCATTACGCGAAACAGGGGACGCATGAACCTCAACGCGCGCAACCAAGTACACACCAATTCATTCAACGGAGATAGAGGTCTAGAACTCCATTGTCCATTAGAGCAACTCAGTTATAGTTAAGCATTAGCTCTGTTTCATGTTAGTGAACGGATGACGTCTCTTTAAGACGCAAATGAGACTTTCTCCCATGAAATCCAGTCAGTTTCTCCGGTCACAACATGTTTTGCTCAAAAGAAATCCTTTTCAGTCTTAACATCAACTAAATATTTATAAACTACCAGTAACTGACCTCTGTATGGCATCACAAATTTGTTTCCATTCTGGGGTAAGTATTTTTCATTTGCCCATTTTTGTAAAAGTTGCAGGAGTACCCTAAAACAATTGCGCAAGACTTCGAATGCGCCGTTTCCATTGATCTAATGGCAAATACACCGAGTGATACTGGTGACAAGGATTTCCCATATACCTCCAATGTCGACTAATGACATATAGGCAATGGGAGTACAGATTTGAGTAAGACATATGTCCTTGGAAATTGGTGAGACACATATCCTACGTTATCAATCCAATAGTTACCCCATACATAGAACGTAAAGGAAATCGTTTCGTAAGTTCCCTATGAGCACACACCACCACGTCTGTACACATTCTACACGTGGCTGTGTCGCTCTCACTCAACCTGACCTGGAATAGCGATGAGCACATACCGAATTGAATAATTAAAGGTCTTATATCTTGTGGCCAATGTTACTAACACCTGCGTGTTCTTTCACACAGAACGATTCTGTTCTAGATAAGGAACGAATTAGGTCGGATTTTTCAGATTCCCCTATTCATCATTCGAAATCTATCTCATTTCCCAACCTTGCAATCCTAATCACGTTTTACCAGTGTCAATGTCCAACGGCGCATGTAGCCTATCATTTCTCTGGAACCCCCCCCCCCCCCCCATTCGAGTTCCCAATAAGTTTGTTAATGTTTTCTGAATTAGATCGTTCTGCATTTCCATGGGCAATGAGTAAATGGATTGACTGTAATCTTAGGAACAAAAAGAAGAAGCTAATCAAGATAACGTCCTATGTGTGTTTCTGTCATCATTCGAGTTCGGAGAATTTGTTCATGGCATGATTCAACACAAAGTAATCCATTTGTCCTAAAAAAAGAGTCATGAATTTGTTAACCTTTTCATAATGTGATGCATATGTGTTGTTCACGCAAAGCCTACGTGTAGATACATGTCACTGATGGCTCCAAAAAAGCAAGTTACTCCGCAAGTGAATTTTGTTGCTTACATTGTTATAACGCCGTGAAATGTGTGGTGGTGAAATTGGAGGTGTCCGTGCGGGAGTAGCGTTTGGAGTGCATGCTACTACCATCACTGAGCTGTAATGATCTTACTTCACGGCACAAGACCGTCCTTTTGTACGCCTTCCGGAATCTCGCCGACATGATGTTGTAGAGGACTGGGTTGGCGCATGATGAAAGGTAAAGAAGTGTCATCGAGATGGAATACAGCCACTCGTGATAGGTCGATTCGTTGATACCTCCACTTACGATCAAAGGTCGTAACCGTATCCACATGAAAGGAAACCAAAGGACGAAAAAGCAAACCGCCACCAAAGCTACGAGAGACAGAGAGAGAGAGGGGTAAAAAAGAAGCAATATTGAAACATTTTTTTAATCGGCGACAATGACGTTATGTATAGAAAGTGCATGACACTTAACTAAACGATGTCCATATTGTATCGTCTAGTTAGATTTATTTAACAACAAGACGTACTTTAATTTTACGTTTTACATACTTCCTCTGAAGGTTGTGAAGTTTCGTATCATAGAAAATGAAATTTTGGTTGAAACGACAAACAGTAGTCAAAATAGTCAATGACCGTAAGGTTGCAACGCCTGAGTTAAGTTATTAATGTCTGTCACAAAATGATTTGATATTCTTCATCGCAGATACCTATGTTAAATGCTACAGAAGCTTGACCGGTATGTCACTTACGAATTTTTTCATTCACATCAGAACATCACTTTCGCACAAAATAAAATAGTTTATTAAATGCCTACGTCGAAGAAAAGAAATACAATTAATGATAATTTTACTAATCTATGAAACAAAATATCAACATGTTAATGGAAAGGGAATTCTAACATGCCATATGAATGTCGGATCTTAGAGAATCATCCCGAATTTCGACGAAATTGCAACATTTTCCAACTTTAATTCTTCAAATGGGAGAAGATGAATAAGATTCCATGATTTATACAATTGCTGTAGTTTTGAACTTAAAATAACTTAAACAAGTACAGAGCTTTCTCAGCTACAGAACAGGATAATACAGATTATTCATCATTTGGTGATACAGTTAACATGGCTTTAAATAAAATATACAACCACAACAACTTACCAAGAAGTTTCACGGCATGGTGTCTGGCTTTGTCCACAGCGTCGCTGGTGGAATGTTTCTTCTTTGCTGTTTTTTTCGGAATTTTCATCATTGATGTCCTCCTCCCTGATGTGATGTTCTTTGCGTAAAGTGTTCTTGCGATCAATGAATATAAGACTATGATCAACGTCATTGGAACGAGGAACAGAAATATAGAACTAATACCATAAAATATGGCTAGGAATCTATCCAATTCATACTGTGGCAAACATACAGTCGATTCTGGAATACCAAAGCAAAACTCTTGCGTAGAGAATACTGCAAAGACAGGCGTGGCTAAGATGAAGGAACAAATCCATATGAGAACGATGATTTTTGACGCACGCGATTGTGATAAAATGGTTCGCGCCCTCATCGGATGGCAAATGACGATATACCTTTCTATGGTGAACGCTACGATATGCAGCACCGTTGTGTAGAGACACGCTTCCTTGACGTAAGGATGTAAACGGCAAAAGAATTGTGGAAAGCTCCAAGGCCAAAAGTGCAACTGGAATTTGATCTCCACTGGCGCGGTCGTCAGGAGCATCAGAAGATCCGAAAGGGCGAGGCTGAGAAGGTAGTGGGATGTCGCTTGAAGGACTTTATTACGCAGAATCACGATAATAGTTAAAATGTTAGCAATTGATCCAAATATGCATAAAATCGCAAGGATCATGGAGAAGAAGAGACCATTCCTCTGTCCGGGAGCACCCATGGTTGGTTCCAGATATACCATTCGAGTGTCGTGGTCCATATCGTATAAGAAATACGGACACGTCGAACAATATTGGATGCAGTATTCGATAATACGACCTGGATACGCGCTAGAACACGGAATGTCCTGACTTTCTGAATGGCAAACAGCTACCAGCGGTTCATTTATGTCGTCACAAACCTGCCCCATAGCATCGGTATAGTTGAGTTCTAGTAAAGTGAGGTTACAAGCCCACTCCGCCATGGCTATGGGACAATTCTGGAAAATTATGGCAACCTGCAAATATCAGAAAGAGCGAAAAAGAATTGAGTCAGTAAACAAAAACGACAATATCGTTTTATCTTGACCACTCTCCGGATTGACCGCATTTTGCGACCAAATTTGGTTTGGGTCTCAGAACATTCTTTTGCGGCCCAAATCTTAAGGTTAACCAAGCTTTTCATTTCAGTAAGCTTATCTCTGAAAAACGTGGAAACATTCACTCATTTTGATAGTTTTCATTGTAGTGAACATCTCTTTTCATTATCTCGTGTTGCATTGAAAACATAGCATTCGTTGCCAACGAACAAAATGTTCCATTCGACCGCTTTCCTCACGCTTGCTTGTCTGTATAATTGTGCATGCGCATTACACAAGTAAGGATACACAGTAGAATCTCTGACGTCATGGCCTCTTTTAATCTCACATTAACCATTGATACATCTGACCAATAACATCATCCCGATTTATCTTATGAACGTAAACGCAATCGATATAACTTTCAGCTATCCGATCCGAGTTTGCTCAGTTTTCCCAACTTTTTTGTTGTATAAAAAGAGTAAACTTTAAATTCTATACTTCAAAATTAAAAAATAAATAATATACTTAAATATATTATGACTAGTTTAAACCGAGTACATTGTGAGACATTCTTTCATCTGGTAGCTCATCATTGAAATATAAGAAAGGCATGATTATCATCTAAATTGAAAATACAATCGAACTTGATAATGTGCTTGACATTTTGAAAAAAAAACCCAATGTCCTAACAAGAGTATAAATTTGTGGCGCTCTGTCACCCCTTTTGCGATGGAAGAATGTTTTGAAACTTATCCACACATTTTGACACATTTTTGGAGGTCCCTGTTTTCTCCCAAATGTGTCGTTAACTTCGCATACAACGCAATAGGCAATACTTTTTCATGCTAACTTCTAATATCGATCTCAACTTCACACAGTAACAGTAAACGATTCATTGAAGGTTTGGAAAATTTCTGTTTTTTCTCCATTATGTTAACGGTATACATAATAGTTCAAAAGATATTCATATCCAATTGCCTACGTCATAGTAAAGAAAAAAAAACTAGTCACCCATCGCACTGACGCGCAACAGGATTTCGTTTAATGGAGAGAAATATATTCTATTTCCTTGCCATTCACTGCTCTTGAAATCAGCATTTGTTTGTAACATTTCCAGGTGTCATAAGGCGATAATGTTACATTTATTGGGATTCTAATATCTACCTTTACGAAAAGCAGTTGGAAGAGAAAAAGTCTTAAATATTTTGTAAGATGGTGAGTCTTCCATTTGTTTAAGTAGACAGAGATTGCTGCAGGATAACCATGTAATTCATGCGGAGGGATTCAAACAAATATGCAAAGAATCTGTCATTTCGCCATATCGGAATAATCGAACTACAGTCTGTAGATAACATATTAATGTAATGATGAAGTACAAAATCTTTTGTCATGAAGTAATTGTATTCAAGACTTTCAGCAAGATTTATGAGACACTTTAACCTTCTTTTTTCTCTCTCTCTTTTTCTTTTCCTGCGTTTGGTCGCCAATTTGACCGAAACTACCAAGGGTTGCTCTAAGTTACCTTGTAAATAAACTTAGATGCCTTCCAAAATTTCATCACCATATGAAGGTTAATGAGAACATGATTTATGAATCGATTCCCCTTTTACTATACGCCGCTCAGTATCTTGTTTGTTTTTTTTTCTCTTGTAACAGTTGAGTACCAACTTGGCATTGGAAACTTTGCAACTGCTTTACTGTGATGACGTTTAAGACGCAAGCAGTATCAACACCTTTAACTAAATCAATTCAACATTAGCTGTTTGCAGGCCAGAATATGTTCGTAACCTGTTCTGCGTCCTGATTAAACAGGTCTATTTACGACTCAGTTTCGAAACTTGTTTGTTTCTATTTTAGAGATGAAAGAGCAGTAACGAGGATTTCAGTTACCTTAAGAATTCCAAATTTGCCCTAGTTACCGTTTTACGGGAACTTGCAGCTTAAGGCCGTAATGGAAGAACTGACAATTTGTAATCTGGTATGAACATTCAATGTGCCTAAGCGTGTCAACTGACAGTTCTAGGAGCAAAATGACACATTTCTTTAGAGGCAGTACGTATCCGATTAATAGCGAACTATTTAGTGCACACGCGCGCGTCACTTGGATTTAGCGTTCGAATTTAAGAAACCCTGCTTTAAAGGTCAACGACTCTACTCCTTTGTTGCAACAAGAATTGACACAGAATGTCGGAATATGTCTACGCCAAGACATTTGGCCCTCTTTAATGTATGGCTACATGAAAGAACTACAAAAGCAAAGTTTATCCTGTGTTATTAAATGTTAACAGTTACTTTCGAAAGTTTATCTGATATACTTTCTCCTCTCCCCCTCCTAACTAAAATGGACCGACACCAAGGGAGGCATGAAATATTTGCAATTTGAGGCGGCCGCATGTAGATGCAATGTGAAATTATATTTCAACTTTACACGTTTCAACATGTATAATTATTATCTTTTCTTTGCCATAACGCCATATATCCATTTTCGACACGGGAGTAGGTGCATCCTTACGTGTTAGGGCATACTAATTGGGTATTAAATTCCACTGCGTCACTGCAACACAATTTCGTGCACGCCCCTGCTACAGAATGATTCGAAACACGAAACACGCTGACGCGTGCGCGCAAGGGACGCACTCAGTAGCACAACCCAAATAATAGCACACAGATGCAACTATAATAACACCCGACGACCAAACCCCTTCCAAGATCAATTGACTATCTGTCGTTTTCGAACCAACACATTTTTTCCTCTTCAAATAGAAGATGAAAACATCTACCTAAATAATTCTGACTTAAACTTACTTCAATGACAAACGTATTGAGTTATTTATGAGACCATTACATAACTGAAAATATATCAGGCTAACTTCATTTCTAACTGTCAAGACGGACTTGCAAAGAAGCCCCAAATACATTTGCGACAGATTGGAAACATTATTCTTGAACAGAAGGCTTACCAAATGGCATGTCTTGTTTAACTACTTATTTGAAATGATAAACATATCCATCTAAAGACCATGTTAGAAGTTACTGGGGGCCGTCAGAGGATTCATGGATAACTACATAACGACTAAAAGGTTTTCCTTTCTATTTTTAGCAGAAATGGAATGAATTTCTTCAGATAGCCTTACAGTACCCACTTGAAAGTGGTAATAAATGCAACGATGATATCCCTTTTAGGTAATGTTTTTCAACAACTCTTCTTACGCTGCGTTAACAATCCAGAGGAAAGATATGCCCCACGTACACATTACTTTAAGATATAAGTTCATTAACGGGACTGAATGAATCACATGGCAATGATCTCTGTTTTGTTCTTCTTTGGGTGGGGGGGGGGGTGGCACATTAAAATGATGCCGTCTAATGTGCTTGCGGGGATCCCGTTGTAAGGCAACACTGCATATCGGACACTTTTATTAGCGTTCTTATTATTCGATGATATACAAGGGCGGTATCTCAATGATAGTTACTTCACAGAATTACCGTCCCAGCTGTGTCAATTGCCCCTGTTGCTCTGATTGTCATTTATTAATTAGTAAATTTATGATATTTCGTGTGAATATAAGATCTATTTTCTCTTTACTTTAGCAATGGAGTGTATGGTAATGTTTGGTAAAATTCCGGGAAAAAAGTGAATTCATGTTTTTATTCATAAAATGTTGCGGAGACATTTTAAGGTCGTTTTAAAACATACACATAACATAATAATAATGGCTCATTTAAGAAAAACAAGAAAGGCAAATGCAGACAATGTAGAACTGCAAGGTCATTGGCCAAATTGATTAGAGTCTAGAAGCTCAATTTTCAATTTGCAATTCTCTTCTCTAGTCAGCTTTTGATTGATTAATATTCAAAATATCTTTTGAATGCAATGCGATAGTAGGAATTGAAAAACAAAGTAAAATCTTCTGCAAAAGCTTTGGATAATATCTGACCTTCAAAATCAAAATAACCACAGTTCAATTGTATCTTTTGGATGTAAACTTGACAGAAATTTTCTCATAAATTGGAAACGCCAGAAATATTTGTTTCGATATGAATTGAAACAGATATGAAATTGACGGTAGCGATATGGGTTACGCTAACTCTGATTGGGCCTATAACCGGTTAATATTTTACAATATCGTTTGTCTGAATTTCCCGTCATTCGAAATGCGATGGTAAGAACTGATAAATTGTAACAACGTCTGTGAAGTCTGACCTTCAATATCAACATTACGAAAATGCATTTGTATATTTTGGACATAAACTTATTTGTTTCAATATGAAATGAAACAGACGGGTGGCGATAAGACGTTTATGGATGCCAGCTTTTCATCTTCTTTAGCAATTTCTCCTTCAGTATTTCTGCAACTTTCAGTGTGTCACAAAAGTTATCGCCAATGATACTTGAAATTCAAATGTTAATATTTCTTAATAAAACAGACAAAACAATTTGTATATTAGCATTGAAATATGCATAGTGCAATACAAAATCAAAAGATGACGGACATGGAATTTATTACAACTAGAGGTAACAAGGGAAATCAGGAAAATGGCATGCAATTCCAAATTGCAAGTCTAACGTGTGTTTAATTGTTAGAAAATGTACCAACTTGTGACGTACTCAGTTGACAAAAGTTATGCATTCACTTATGCAAATTCAAGACTACAATCAATTTGAATTACGATGTGTTTTTTTCTGGATGCATCAATTCCTTATATCTACTTGTTTTCTTCTTAAATAAATATATATGTCTTGATTTTCTTAGACAGCTAAAGTGGGTGTTGTTTACATTGTATACCTAACAACAAAGTTTGGAGATCATTTCTTTGTTACAAAATTTCAGCATTAGGACACAGACATATTCGAATCTTTCACTAAACGTAATGATGTGTTGAATGTTTTTACCTAAATTACAAGTCAAGCAATTAAATGAAAGTGTGGACTTACATCTGACATTCGCATCGTTAAAGCTATACATGTAAACCAACATATGCAAATATCAAATGACCATGTCGGGACACAATTATCGTCAACCCATGCTGCCTCTTCATGCTGCTAATTCTAGAAAATCCTTATGAGGCTGTGAAGGGGGGGATGTTTCTGTCGAAAGTAAGTATTTGTTAACCTCACATTTCTGTTGCAAATAACTAAAATTAGAAACTCGATCCTCACCTATTAGAGTGTAATAGCCTCTTTCCCTACTTACAACGTGTACAAATTAGAAGAGCATTTGGAAATTATGAAAATGCTGATCACTCGAGAATGTATTCATGTTTCCCTTTTCTATACAGTTTTTGTTTTCGTTGATCGATATTCCTTCAAGATTTGATTCAAAGAATGCATATTGTCTTCCTGATTTGCCTTTAAGCCGTAAGTAAAATCGAGATACAGATCAAATCATGTTTTGTTAGTCGATATAATTTAGATCTTTGTGATGAAAAAACTCATCAAATATATAGTAAGGAGATATTTATTCTGGTTCCGAAACATGGTATAGCTGTCGTCTCATTTATTTTGTCAATATTTGATACCATATGTATGTATACCACTATGATTAAAAGTATATCATACTTATCTTTCGATTTTCTTTTCATATTTTGTCAAGCTAAACCTCAACATTGTTGATACTAAAACCGATACCAGTAGAAATTTACCTTTAAAGAGTTTTAATACTCATTTGCCGACACCATCAATATCACAGAACATAAACATTGTAATGTATAACGAAAATCATGAACAAGTGTGTCGATATCATAAAGCTATCTTTTCACATAATTGCTTTCACATATGACAGCATATTACCCTACGATGGTAATTTACATAATACTTTAAACGCTATCGCTTCATTTTTTAGGATCGAATGTAATGAAACATGTTGCGCTACAGCAAACATGAAATATATGTTACACAACCCTACAACACATTTTCCGTTTACATTATACATAAAAAGTAATGATTAACATCTTATTTCCAGTCTCCAGACAGTTACATGGATAATCGATTAAGTACTTTGTACAGAACAGGCCATTTAAACATTACTTATACAGTATTAAAATTGTAAAAAAAAAATTGTTGTAAAAACGCCTAATGAGATACTAGTGGGTTACCGGAGTGACAACAAAGCTTTTTACCGTCGTAATCGTACAAACGCTCCAAGCTCGTGGATGAGGTAAGCTATTAAAACGACAAATTATGGTCAGTCGCTTTTTAATTCACCGTCAATCTCGTAGCGGTTACACGTCACCTGTCCACAAAGCACATCACGGGATGGCACAATTACCTCGTAGCTTCTAATGATTTACTAAACGGCTTTTAATATGTTAATCTGAGTATGCTATTATCTCAAAAACCTTCGATCAGCATGCTGAGCATTCGCCATGAGCAAACCAATTACAATAATTGTTAACGGTCGAAAAGATATGTTTACGTTGTCAAATTGATAGAGGTAATGAACTTTTTTGATATATTTGTTCCATTTTCTTTCTTTCTTTTTTGAAAATCATTATATCACAAGCGCGCCATCTCTGAATGATCGCCTCAAGTGCGCAAGCTCACGATTCTCACTTCCATATTTTAATGGGTGATTTCCAATAATCCCCCAGAATATTTCAACTAAAATGGTAAAATGTCTACTTCCTTAATTTTTCGCGGAGATTTAATCATCATTTTCAGCCGTCAATGAATAATTTATTACGCATAAAATGTAGAATCCGCCTCAGAACCAATCTAACATGACCAACATGATTCTCAGTACAATGACGTCATTTCAATGGAAACCGACAACTGTTCTAGATTTATTTCGAAATTTTACACACAATAAAGTTTCCCTTATCAAAATATTACACAAAACGTCACACCATCCACAGCATTACGACCGAAGCATTTGCGCTTCTCGATAGATGCGATTTTCAAACTTCCAGTTGGATTCTTATATGAATGAAATCATTTTTTTTGTACGCTTTCCAAACACTCTCCACTTTTAAGCAGTCATTTTTTTTTCAGTCTTAAGGATGACATCCCTCAACATTCACGTACTTAAGGCGACTTGTATTGTTTGAAATAATCAACTGTTCAGTTGATTCAAAATTAACATGATGACACAATGCACCTTTTATCGTCTTCACTAAATTTATTGGTAGCCACAAATATACCTGCTCTAGAAGACCACAGCAGAGAGAACTGGAATTCAAGTGTCTCCCTTTCCAATGGAATTTCATTGAAAGTTGCTAAATAATTTTACTTTAAATCCGCATTCTCTGTGCTATAGCAATAGAGCTGCAGTACCAGCCTTTTAAGTATTCAGTAGGCTACTAATAATGCTATTATCAAAAGGTCGCCATCGGCGATTTCGATAGGTATTTCCCTCATTTCCAGAGAGATTGGGGGACATTAGTCTATTTATTATTTAACACCCAAGATCATGACAAACTAAAAAGTAATTTAAAGAAACTGCAAACGTCGAAATGATACTAGCTTCAATTGTTGTATGCTAGCATGCACGTAATATCTCTAGGTTTTTTTTTTTTAAATTTTACACAAGAATACATATGACGCTTTATACTGTTACCTGCATATGGTATAGTATATAACTTTGCTTTTATCATACAGTCCTGACAAGCTGAGGAGAATGCCATTTCCTCGAGATCTTGCATATCAAATTTGACGTTCATGGTGCAATAAACCAAAACGTTCTGACAAACGATTTACCCCATATTACACGTGTCAAAGCTTGTCAATGTATACTTATTGCAAATTATCCACACTCCATGGATCCCTTCCTAAGGGCGTACTGGTACCGATTGAATGTCAAACAAACCTGAAAGCCAGCAAGCCTAGTGATTCCATCCATCATAAGTCTATATATATATCGAATCATCTGATTGATAGCGTAACTGAGGAAAATTGTGTCCTAAAGTCAAGTACAAGAACATAATAATAAAAGGTTCCACATGACTTGACAATTGCAAAGGTTCTACCTGCCTGAATGTTAATGGCAGATGTCAGTCATTAGTGGAATGGAAAACACTCTCGGTCATTTAAAAGAGAAAAGGTCGCATCCTGTGAGAGTGACATGGAAAAGCCATTCATCATCTTGTACTCTATAAGTTGGATCCACGTAAATATTAATTAAATAATCCATATATTAAATATGACGTTCATCCACTTTACGGTATTTGAGCTATCGTATTTACAAGGTTTCCCGACTTTGACCTCTCTTGACCTTTGAACTTAGCAAAGAAACAATAGGGTCCTTCTACTCAATATGCCGGTGCATACACATACGAAAATATGAATATCACCCATCATAAGGTTTTTGAGTTATCGCTAAGACTAAGGCGTCACACACACATACACGGGCATGCGCATGTCATTACCATCGCATAGATTTCTTTACCTCTAACCAAGGAATCAAAAACTGACTGAATGTCTTCCCCGTACAAGATGGAGGTGGGGTAATACCACCCTATACACCACCCACATCCCTTGCGCACGACACATTATTTCACGCACAAAGTATCACATTATTCACATTATTTACTATTACTCGCTAAAAGCTGTGATAATTACTCATATAAATTTTAACGATACTCAGATACACATCGAGTATACCAAACAACCGTTTGAATTACTTGACAACATGATAGCGTGTAATACAATATAATGTCATTCAATATATGCTAAATTATATACGATATGAGTAAGTGCTCTCAAAGATATAGACATAGATACATGAATAACTAGACACATGATATGTAATCCCTTGAGATGGAATACTTTCATCTGGTGGAATGTAGTGCCATTTCTCATTTACATTTAACGAAAATAATTATATAAACAAATTAAAAAGTACTTTCTCCCTGGAATTCTCAAACTAAATTCTTCTCCGTCTGCACTCCGCAATGCACAAGAGAATTGATCAAAACAAATCGTTATTATCAATTTCGGGGGCCACAATTAAATTATTTTTTAGGTTCTCATTCTGCGCCACCAATTCCTGTCAGTATGATTGACATGCGTTTTAAGCAACCAAACCTTCTAAGCGACCTGACTTTAGTACGCTGGTAATAAGAACCACAGAAGATACATATGAGTAGAGTCCTCTGATGTAAAATATGAGTGTACCTTAATATGTGGTGTTGGTTTCTCAGTTGAGTATGCATGCACACATTACACAGCAGCGAATATTAATTTGTCTTCCATTTTTTTTCTCAGCCGAAGTTGTCCTTAATGTCTATTGCAATGTTAACATTTGTCTCTGAATCAATCAGAAGATTGAAATGAAACCAGTTCTACCACTATGACCAGAGAATATTGCCTCTTCAGTTATAACGAAAAGAGAAATACCCCAGTACCATGTGTTTCTGTGGGAAATACCGTTTGATCATTAGCGATGTTTCCATGTTTGTCAGAAATCTTAACTGCCATACCTAGTTATGCGTAACATTTGTTCGGTTAAATTAGAGGTTTGCCATTACGCCATTATACTTATCTAGTGTAGAACACCCGGATTATCCGGATGTTTTAAAAAAACAAAGTAATTTTGTAGATCTTCCGTACTCGGCACATCTCTCACCAGTCTTTTCACCATGATGTTGTTTGTTCTTGTTCGACATAGCCACACTATGACATAATTACCAGTATCAGTAAAACGACAAAGCTGCATCGTTATTTTGCTAGGGGGCGTAGGTGGGCAGACGAAATAAAGCATTACAATCGATTAGACCAAATGGTGTTATCTGAAGACAGCAGTAAGTCTGTAAAGTGATCCGCCTCTCGTACTCACTAATGGTAGCGATCATGTCACGGTCACGTGCTTTCAAAGAATTGCCCTTATTTTCTTCATTTTTTACGGCCTCCGTCAGTGCACCTCATTATTTAGTACATGATATCGGTGAGCAACAGCGACAAACGCACCATTAGAAGAAAGAGCAGTAAATCATCAACAAACATGCCAATGGGATTATAAATGGTCACCCATTTTTTTTTTATTGCCATTCCCCCTTCTTCCTTATTTTGATATTCATGCTGACAGACGTTGTCAAACAAATGGAGAAATCTTGGCCTAAAGAAAAGTACTCAGATAAATTTAAACGTGCTCATTTAAGATAAAAAGAAACTTGGGGCCAATGAAAACAAGGACTCCGTAGAGAGAAATAAACAATATTGAGCTTCGAAATGTCATTCAAATCCTCATTTTGCGAATATCTGGTTTGGCTCTTAAATGTTCTAGTGCACAAGTCCGAAACTTCAAAGTCAATTTAAAACATCCGGTACTCTGATTTTTTTTAAATATTTTTTTTATGGTGTTCTTGTAATGAGATATATCTACTCTGCAGTTCAGACTTGATCTCAGACTTATAAGAACTGAAAAGAAGTTGCAAAGAACAGGCAAATATTCAGATATAATTAATGGATGGTACTAACTCCATACGAGAAGCTGTAATACCTTTAATGTTCATTCAAGATTTAAGTTCCCTAGAATGCACTACTTGCTTTTCTTTCGTGAATGTTGATAAATCGAAAATTTCAAGGACTTTTTTGCCCAAATATGTTTTGTAATACTTTCCGCCTTTTATACTTTTTCTGTACAGTATCTTCATTTGCAACAGTGGGTTCATTTCTCTCATTAAAGGTATAAGTAGGAAAAACTGTAGTATAAAGTATCTGAAATTCTAAACCTAGCAACAACAAAAATAGTGTGAAAAGTAAACCTCGGAAACATCATTAAATGTTATACCGTATATCAGTGGATAGTGTTAAACTGCTAAAAACAGACTGAATAAAGACAAAATATATTAATCTATATCTCGTCCACATGCAGATTACCCTTAAGATCCAGCTACTCTTTCGATCATCTAGATCTCCCCTTTTTTGAAATTATTTGAAATTCAGGTAAATTCTAGTTCCTCCCAGGGACGTTTGAAATAGTGACCTATTATCGATTGACAAAAGATTACTTTCTGTGTATTTGCTTTACCTTGCATAAATTCATTTCTTGCCTACAAGAAGCCTTCGATCATACTCGTTATTCAAAAAGCAACTTCTTATAAGTCTTGGTTACATTCAATGATTGCCTGTTTTATTTCGATACAGATCGCCATCAAGGTCTTGTGACTGAATATCTGCAGAATTACAAAACAATTTATAATAATAGAAAAACAAAGTGAATATTGATCGTAGGGAGTGTTTGAATACTGCATTGTTGAGCTTTAGAAATCCGTCAGTTTGTCGATTTCGAATGACCCTGTGCTATATTCTAACTTGATACATCTTCTTCATGTCTCTTGTTGGGTTTTCCTTATCTTTTTCTCCCATGTTTTCATTCTCTTTCATTCGTTATTTTATGAGAGGTTTTGTAAGAGATGATCTCACAGTCTAATGTTATATTAAAACAAAACCTTAACTTCTCTTTAACAGCTCGATTCATTGCATCCACTAGAGTACATAAGCATTATATCTTAAGTGGTCAGATAAGTTACATAACATGATGATTAAATAATATTATTTTTGTCAAAGGTGATCTCTGAACAAAAAGATTACATAACAGAGTTTCTCCAACTCATAAATCTGCACTGATGACTAAATAGAATCCTGTTTTGGTCAGACTGAACAGAAAGAATGACTATAGATACATAATTAAATTACGATATTTCGTAGACTGTTTAAAAAACAGTTTTAGTAGTCCAGAGTTTTTTTTCTACAGCACCTCGAATGTTTTAGAAATGACACTTTAAATAGCTGTGGTTCAACAGTTAAAAGTGACTGGACTATGAAGCCTAATTAATACACAGATCATTAGGTCAGTTCCTCAGCTCAGATGCAACACAAAATTCAATGGGAATTTTTACTGCTTCAAATGACGTGTTTATTATATGTTACAAATTTGTCAAGAACGAGCGATGTTGAATTTCATCCAAGGATGCTTGTTCTTTGTATGACATTAAAAGAATATTATGGTTGAGTTATAAGTATATAAACAATGAACTAACGTTTCCATTTAGTCCTGGACTGAGGAGCCGACGTCATCATCGTTTTTGCCTTTAATGAGCATTACAGAACTTTAAAAGTTTTAAAAGTCGAATATATTGATGACCAGAATCGCTAGAGAGAATCA
The DNA here is from genome assembly GCF_037975245.1 of Apostichopus japonicus. Taxonomy (NCBI): domain Eukaryota; kingdom Metazoa; phylum Echinodermata; class Holothuroidea; order Aspidochirotida; family Stichopodidae; genus Apostichopus; species Apostichopus japonicus. The sequence continues at coordinate 32,928,258 of NC_092577.1, forward strand.
TTGCTTACACTCAAGTGTTTGTTTCTATTTTTGTCTTTATAACAAATCCAGGCTAAAATTCTGCCTAAAGTCATATTTTAACTTTAAAAATATCCACCGTGACTGTTAGTAGGAATCAACCGTGATAGTTACTAAAATAAACAGCAAACATCCAACGTCCCGGTCAAGTTTTACAATGCTTTCAAAAATATTGCATAAGTTGGGAAATATCTCGTGGAAAAGATTTCTTTTGTCATAGTTGATAGTTTAATATTTAACGTACCCAACAATACCAATAGAGACCAAAAGGAAAAAAAAAACTCTGATTATTAGTTCTGCTTAGACACAGACTTTATGGCTAACTAATTTTGTCGACCTAATTAATAATTTCCGTTATTGACGTAAATTATAAACGAAAGCCAGAGAAGAAACGACAGACCTTTTTTTTTTTTTTGCTTCTAATACTGACAACTGCATTTGCAGTGATAGTTCCGAATCAATTTTCTGCAACAGGTGATTAACATTAGGAATCGGGGTTTGACTTAACAATCGTATCAAGGTACGAAAAAAAGGTATCCGAATGAAACATTTTTAATGAAATAAACGGGACTAAATGAACAAATGTGACTTTGGTCGACGCGTTATGTTATTATTTTATAATTGTTTATATTTTTGGGATTTACCGGAAGACTTTTTAGTGTGGCTCGATTTTTTTTATTTTCTTGGTTTGTTTTTCGTTTTTTTGTCCTTTGAAGAAATATTAAATGAAACGGTGTTTTTAACATCAAATCCTACATATAATACACAAAACTGCCATGTCACAGGGAGTTATAAAATAACTTCGTAGTCTTGTTTTTATCGAAGGTAGACAACGGTTAGTCCGTGCTGACAAAGAAATGTATATATTCCGACTTGAGAAATGTTATATGTGACTTACCGCAATTCAGAAAAATAATCCCAGTTTTGATGAAGAATCGCGTAACAATTAGTTCCAAACTTCTTGCTAATCCCGTCTAATGAGTGTTCAAAACAATGCAAATTATCGGTTAACCTCTTAAGAAAACTAACGAAAGTTGGTGGCCTGCAATAAGCTATCTCGAAGCTTTTGTCTCCAAAAACAACTCTTCGACCATTCAATTGACATAGCTGTCGTCTTAAAATCAAGGCATGTGCGTTGCAACGGACATCTCATTGTAAACAATAGACTGAAATGTTGACTAGTACGTAGCTATGTAACATAACTGTACTATATATTCCAGAGTATCGCCCTACGTGAATAGTTGATGCCGACTGAACGAACAATCTGGTTACGTTTAATACATAATACGAACGGGTCATACGAGTAACGTGCACGAACAACACGCAAAACAACTTGAAGAACCGCCCACATTTGCGAACAGCAAATCCACGGTGATTTTAAGTAGTCAGAAACCAACGAATCAATTTATGGGAGGGCGATAACTTTTCTGTTTGATTGACGTTTCAGGGTTCGTGGCGTGGTAGAAAATTAAACATTTACTGCGAGTATCAACTTGACTAAATGATAGATGAGTAACTTAAATCTAGTCAAACGTTGATTTATAACGTGAGCCATATTGTAGATAGTCGACCGTCTCCTATATCATTATTAAAGTAATATGCATCTGTTTCAACGACTGAAGTATAGAAATCCTCCGGCAGGAACCAGTTGATCCTAGAACTTCTAAATTTTAGAAACAATATGTTGAGATGAATATCTCCTAGAAATAAATACGTCCATGTGAGATGGTCATCCGTTAACACTTTACTCGTAACTCAAGTTCATAAAGGTTAGCGTGAACGAGATATAAAACCATTCAGGTCGGAATATGCAAAATAAACAATGCTTACCACGTGGCCAACCTCCGACGCCTACCAATGACGTCGGTCGCTGACCTCATCAATGACGTTTCTTGCGCAATTAGCAAAGCAAAGTACTACTGATGGGTACAAGAGGCAACTAGACCAACCATGCTACATAATCTTCATACACTCTACAAAATAAACGGGTAGTTCTACACTGTTTTCAGGTATTTTAACACATGGATTGTTATTAAACACTGGAAAGGTGTATGATAAACATCCACAATGTGGTTATACCATCACAAAGTGTACATATAACCATTGCCTTGGTCATTAACATGTAAACGTGTACATATACCCCGAGGTAAAGCCGGTTTGTGTATTTCTGATCATTGTGGGTAAATTAACATAGTCTGCGTGTAATTAGACACAATGAGTTATGTACATTTACACACTTAAAGTGCTTAATTTACACTCACTTTTCAAAAAACGTTCCCTCTTTAACCAAAACGGTAATTTTACCCACATAACATGTAATTTTGCACGAATAATGTATATCTCAGTAACAATGTGTAAAATAACCCTTCTTGGTATATTGTTTTACAATCAAAAAGGGTATAACACCAACAACACTTATTTTGAAGTATCATAACAGGGTAGAATCACACAAGATAAGAGCTAATTATACACTTCATGGGGTTGTATTTGTTCTTCACTTATAATTAGTTTAAAATTCGGATATCCCGGTGGTTGAAATATACAGCTTATAACAATAATACTGGAAACGTTCCACATCATTAGGTGAAAATTATATTGTCATAGCACTTGCATGGTACAGATTTAAAAAAATGAATTCGGTGATAGGTTGTGTATGCATTTCTTTTGAACACAGTGAATGATGTTGTCATGGCAATTAAGTTGAAACACTTTTTTATTTAAATAAGTGATTCATACACAGACGAAACTAGTATCTCTAAACAAGCTTAGCACACAGCTTAGCACATTCCAAATGTATACTCCAAATGTATACATGGCAACATGGTTCTCGCGAAGTTCTCCACTATACGATTGAAGCTGAATCAAGATTTATTTTCGAATGTAGCTCGTAAAGGTTTTAATATTTTTACCTCTTACGACCTCAAATAACATTAGATCTCCACACAAAACTACAGAGTATGTAGTTCCACGTGCTCAGGATGAAGTCCATGCAAAGTTCTGCTTTTGGAGTTCTCCTCACATAACAATAGGGTTTCTGTACTCACTAAGATGCAAAAACTTGCCTCGCTGTACGTACCGTCCAACTACAAACTATCACATTGTAAGGTGTATACGACAGCTGCTATCAAGCATTCGACACCAGCTTCTCAAAAAAAAGAACCGAAAAAAAAACTACTTGAAGAAAAATTATCCAAGGTATCACATAACGATAAGAATAAAGCCTCAATAGATAACATTGCACTATGTGTGAAACTATAATTGCCTGCCCAAGGTAATTGGAAAAAGGTTTAAGTTCCATTTCTCAGGTCAAATATCAATGTATAACCAGAACGTTTGCAAATAGCAACTCAGAATGCCATGTTCTGTCCTGTGTTCCTTCCCAAGAGGATTGCAATCGCATACCGTGACATTTCATCTACAGTCGAACTACGAATATAACTGATCTAGTTACTTATGAAAGGACTTTACAACTCAGCCGATTCACACTGCAAAGATTACAGTAGCTACTGTAAATCTTAAAGTTTTGTACCCATAGTAAAATACTGGATTGTGCTGATAAATATGATAAATCGGTAGCATTTGCTATTAGATTTAAAGTAAGAACTGAGGATATGTGTAATCCCAACAAATGCATCAGAACTGAATTTGTTGGAATTACACATACCCGGAGTTCTTACTGTAATCCTAATAGCACATAGCACGATTTCAAGCACGATCCAGGTTTCACTTTGGGTACAAACCTTTTTAAGATGTACAATAGTAACTGTGTTCTCTGTGTGTATCGGGTGCACAACTACCATACAAATAAAGTAAAACGCTGTGGAATGAGATATGTATACAACTTCTATCTGGTACGTGAAATCAGCCAACGGAATTGCGCTTCCATTTGCAAACTTTCAGTTGAGATTACTACTGAGATTGTTAGATCCGCTTTTTTTTTTACCAAGAAAGAAGGTCTCATCCCAGTGTTTTAAAGTAAAACGCTTTGAAAATCAGGGATATACAACTTCTGTCCCATACGGGAACTCAGTCGTCAACAGAGTAACGTTTGAATTTCACTGAACTAAGCATAGCCGACCAGATTCGGTCAAAGGAGAGATTGGTATTAATCTCTAAAACGAGTTCCCCACTTTAGAAGGGGAAAAAAACCTTGTTGGAGATTTGGCCAAAATTTTCGATTGGAATTGAAAAGTGATAAAAGGTATGTAAGTGTCACTTGTATAATTGAAATTGCAATGACAATGTTGGAAACTGGTTTCCTATAAGCAGCTTTTACAAAAAAAAAACAATAAAAAGGATCTGCATAAATGAAATTCTGAGAACTTGAACAACTCGTTACTCGCTCACGCATTATTATTCACTATGGAAACACAGTTAAAGGTGTTACAGTTCGATCACAATCGACCTTATTTCGAGTAATATCCGACAACTCCTTCGGGCTATCCATATTTATAATGTGATAATTCTGAAGCAGTGACACTAGTTTTTAGCATTTCCTGCAACTTTTGTGATATGTCACTTGCTTAGCAAGGGTTTTAATTTAGTTAATATCCATGAGAAGAATTAGATGCTCGGTGGCAGCATCGATTTTAGGTGGGAGTGACGTCTTTATGGCTTTACCTAAAAGAAGATAAAACATAATCATTTAAGTTCCCAAAATTGGAATTTTCTGTACAAGCCTAAGTGAAAGAAATTCACCTTTCTGTCAGCTATTTACGGATTAGCAGCTCCCTGGTTTCTTTAAAGTTTCGTTTCGTTTATTGGTTTTCTAAAACTTTAAATAGTACAAGTACACAGAATAACAAACATAATACGACCAGCAATGAAGTAGAGGGAAGTATAACTTTACAACATAAACAGAGGTGCTTGTAGAAGAGTTTTACTCCCAAAAAACTGAGATAAAAAATGAAAAAGTCAAATCAGAAATATCACCCGATACACACAGAGAACACTATTACTACTGTAAGTCTTAAAAGGTTCGTACCCAAAGTAAAACCTGGATCGTGCTTTAAATCGGTAGCATGTGCTATTATAATTACAGTAAGAACTCAGGATATGTGTACTTCCAACAAATCAAGTTGTTGGAATTTGTTGGGATTACACATATCCTCAGTTCTTACTATCATAGGCTACCGATTTATCAGTTTTGTCAGCACGATCCAGTTTTACTGTGGTACGAAACTTTAAGATTTACAGTAGTTACTGTAATCTCTGTGTGAATCGGCTGGAAATATACACAAGGCCATATTGAACAGAGGAATTAGAGAGGTCGTTAATAAAGCAAAACAAAACTTATTTAATAATACATATCCCGTCTTCCAGACCTCACCTACCTTCACAAACCCTTCCCCAGACGAGCCCGCCCCCATTCCCACTAAAACCCACAGCTTCCCACATTAAAATTGTGCTGTGAAATTAACAAATGTAGTGTATGCACTAAAAATTAATAACAAATATAAGCAAGACCTTGTAACTTTACTTAAACCTTCACAAACTGATTCATACTGGCTGTAAAGGAGTTAAGAATTAAAGCTTATGCCCGTTTCGATTTGAGACATCATTGTTCCCTGCCAGTATGTGCTGAGATATCCTATCTTGTTTTGTGCGTTATTATGGAATATTATTCGGCCTGAGGCGTACAGCTTTGATGAACGTAGTAAGTCAATGCAGGGTTTGATTAGCTATCGATAGGCTCTTGGCCTACACTCGATAGGCCCTGAAGGTGATAAGACCATGCGGAATTTGTTTAACTTTAAAGAATTCACAGAAACAACCATTTCTTTACCATCTTTTCACGGACAAACCAGTATTTTTAGCTTTGTCTGTCTTCTCGACGAGCCGGGTGTTGATTTACTCCATAATGTTCATGAAAATCACGGGAGATAGAAATTTGATGTGTTTTGTCACTATGACATGACGCAAGACTACTTTTCAAGTGCAAGAGCAGACGAAGTATAACAATCGATATGCCCTACGTTTTGTCCGACATCAATGACGATACACTCAAAATAATGAAACATTAGTACGAACCTAGCAGAACAGCCGTTCATTAATCATTACTTCTCGGAACTCTCGAAACCGGTTATCAATTCTCACAGTGTTGAGTAAAATGTCATTCAAGTCATATCTCTTTGTAAAAAAAACGCAATCAATGCGGTTGCAGATCTCATACTAAACTTGAGTACATGAGCACAATGATGTCCTCACTATTGAGGTACATTGCTCATAGACCCGAAAAGTCTGAAGTAAATGAGCCATGAATATTCTGCATTGCATAATACGCTTTAGACATCCATTCAAATAAATCATTCCAACAGCCATAATGATTACTTGTTGTATGGATATGACATTTTCAGCTACTTTGTTGTGGTCGTAGTGGTTGTTGTTGTGTTTAGGCAATTTTTGTTTTATTTACTGTTACATGTCAAGTATGTTAGGCAGCTTCAGTTACAGCTTAACGGTATATCCCTTTAAAGCCGGGCGCACACTATCCGACTGCCAGCAGTCGTCATTGACAATGTGTATGTAATTTGGCATGTTGCATAAAATAATGCACAGGTTGCACCTTAACATTTTCACCAATACTACTTTCGAATACAATTGTCCAAGTTTGATCTTTGACCTCCATCGACCACGTAACATTTTTACACATACATTGGAACTGTTTCCATGCACTTTATTTGGTCAAGTAGATAACTTTACAATAACTCTCCTAGAAGATATTGGAATAAACATAATTTCCTGAAGAAGTGATTGCATGAAAATGCAATTTCAGTATTGTTTAGATGAATTACACATTGATCGTGGCATTGGAAAATTGTCGGAACCAATATAAAAGAAATCGGCGAGCCCTTTACAAGCATTGACCACGAGTGAATATCTTTGAACTGATGCTCATGATAACCATGCTGAGAAAATGCTTACCAATCACACACATGTTAAACCTAATGGACTATCCCCTTGAGCTAGTGATTCCAATGCAAATCAGTATCCATTAATTTGTGGGACTAATCTTCTTATGAATGGAAAGGGGAAAGGTATTTCCATTGCATACATCGGGTGAAGACAACAAAATTACGAAAATAGGGTAAACAGGCCGCGGAATTCTCTCTCTATCTACCTCTCTCTATGTCTACAAAAGTAGAGTAAAATAAAACAGGCGGGGAGATTATTTATAATAATGTATCGGTGGTTGCAACATTCTGTACAATTCCGGGAGGTTCAATGTCCGAAATGCAGCGAGAAAACATGTACGTCAGAGGGAAACCATTTTGTTCGTTCCGTGGTTTCGAAACCCAATTTTAAGTACACAACGTGAGGCTTAATCTTAAAAACTAGACAACCAGTGGGTACTGATGCAGCTGCAAAAATAAACGTCTCACTTTTTCGTTTCAGGATAGCCCGCAGAGCCATATACACTTCACAAAAGACATAATGTATTTTTTAAATTACATGTTAATTGCATCCTAGCATCGAGCCATTTAAAGACTTATTAAGTAGTACATTTAAAAAATACTATTAACCATGGCTCTTAATCAAGTTAGAAATACCAACAAACTTTTGTTCTAAATAGACTCTCTGAACATCTGAGGAGATTAACATTAGTTTTGCCCGTTAACGATGTCTGTTATAGGCGGTTCGGAAATTACTTTTGCGTACGAACAGATATTGCATCCAATCTACGCTACGTATGGTTGGTAGCACTCAAATGATATTCAGAATCACGTTTATGTGCTACAATGCACATACTTAGTCACATGGCTTCGAGGTCAACATACAGTTTATCATGATGGCTTTATATATAACCGGCCAAAGCAGGCCTATCATCTTTCAAATAGACATCCTTCATACAGATAAACTTAAGATGAATAAACGAGGCTGAGAACGTGATCATTTATATTATTTGACATGTTAGGTACGTTGAGATATACAAGGTATATCATATCTATACCACATGTTTCTTGGAGGCTTGATACTGACTTATTTCAATACTATCGTTAAAATGGGCACAAACCCAATCATCATCTTTAGCAGATATGAACGAGTCTTTTTTTTCTGGTGATACACAACTCACCCAACCTTAAAAATTTTTAGTTCAATTTGGGATGCTTTTTAAGGTAGAACGCTAGCACAGTGTTAACATGACGTCAGTGGGTCATGTTTAAGACGTCATGTTAAGAGGATATTTTAGATTTACGAAATCCACCTACATTACAAAAACGATAAATGTAGTAAATAAAGAAAAATCAAACACCTGACTCGACTCACTCGATGATATCATATAGTTAGACTTGATCAAGACTTCAGCTGTGCGTGAAGGAACTTTAAATCGGCGAGGTCCCTCAAATGGATTAAAACTTTTCTTGGCTATTTTGGGGAGTTGTGCATGACAGCCATCTCTGACACATAGACCAATAAAATGATTGTCATGTAAGTTGCGTTTCCTTTAACTTGCGTGGTACATTGGTAACCTTTAACATTGCGTGGTAACATTGGTAGCGCTACCAATGCCCTCAGATTCAAAATGGCGTCGCCTCACCTTTAACATTGCGTGGTAACATTGGTAGCGCTACCAATGCCCTCAGATTCAAAATGGCGTCGCCTCACCTTTCAAAACTGACACGATTATGATTCATATCGTCTACAATTATTAACACCATGGTAACATCGAGTCTTACACGAAAGTTGAATAAGCATTTTCTTTTGCTATTAATGTTACTACCTTTGTATTGAACGACTTGAAATTCTTCCCAAGATCCACTCAAAGGTCAAAGTTGCCTTCAATTGCCTCAACTTAAAAATTATATCCATTTCGATGAATGCACCTCATCAAACCTTAAGTGTGATATTCTATACCTATCATGCAGAGAAAACATCAATGCCGAGCTGTATTCGGCACTTTTCCGAGAACCTGTCTGTCCTGTCACCGTCCTGATGTGAAGGCCAAATTAGGCCCTTCAGAGAAAACTAGTGAGTGTGTAAACTATGTTTGCCCTGCTGAATTTTAACGCCCAAGAGACCTCTGGAATACCGACTAGGTACGATTGATCGTGGGAAATACACCCCAAAATGACATTTTATTTCTGCTTCAACCATGACACAACCTACAGGTAGCGGAACAACCGATATTCTACTCGACATACAGAATACACGATACAACATCCTGCATTAAGGATAGGTTCAAATTTTAATATGCGGTCGGACTGGATGATTAAAATAACGACTGGTTTGGTGAGTTGAATAGTACTGAATGCTTTCAACAGACTCAGGTAAAACTAACAATCTTTAGCAATCGTGGAAATGGTTCCATCGCCTTGCTTTTTTGGGCCACTTTCAACGTTAAAATCACAAGATTAAAAGAATGCAAACAATACGTTCATGTCATTAAGGCCGCAAGGCTACCGCCGATGACAACTTCCATTGACTATGACAACTTTACAAAGTCACACGTTTGACTACGTCCAAGTTGAATGACAACTTAGCAGATTACATCCTTTAACGAAAAGGGTCAAGATAGGGTGTAACATTAAAAGTGTGACTCCCTTCTGACGGAAGTTTGATTAATATCTCTTTACACGGTATTAACCTGTTTCTATCAAGGGTAACTACACTCTAGTTAATATTTGCCTTTTTTTTTTTGGTATGAATTTTCCCGTTCCATGTATTACACCTATTTCAATGACATTTCGATTTCTTATCACTGATAAACTGTTTTTTAATTACCATCTAACTTCGCACTCACAAACATGCAAACGGCTCACATTTCCACAACCAGAATGAGGTGGCTGCTGCTTAAGTGGAAGAGCATTCAGGCATAAAATTCCATTAATTTTTAACACACGAGAGACAATAGGCACACTTAAAGTAATTCATATCAAGATTTCTCTGCAGATCGCGCTTCGTCTGTTCGATTATTTTACATTTACATATGTTTACGTTATTGTATACAACGCATGGCTACATTGTTAAGAAAACAGTTCAAGTCTGACTGATATACATATATAAATATTTATATATATATATATATATATATATGTATGTATGTTCCAGCAACTCCCAAACAACTGGATGAATTGGGATTACACATATCCTCAGTTCTTACTGTAATCCTAATAGCACATGCTACCGAATTATAGCCCGATCCAGTTTTTACTGTGGTACAAAACTGTAAGATTTACAGTAATAACTGTGTTCTCTATGTGTATCAGGTGGATTGGCATATTGAGCGTTGTATTCATCGATAGCGGCCTTTGCATTTCGACAACTAATTACAAACAAAGCGATCTTGCAACAGATTCATGGTATCGCCATCCATGCCTTCGTATAGGAATATCATGACTCGGTTTTGATCCTAGAAAGAATTTGGCAAGTCAAACTCGATGCCCTTTAGAATAGGTCCCAGACTGCCTAACAGTAAAGCTAAACGTGAATACTACAGGAGGCGCTGGACGGAACACGACACTAAGGTTCCCGTTGGGCGAAGCTGTGACAAAGAGGGTAAAATTTCATTATTTGACGCAATGGAATGACATGATTTTAAAGGAAGGCCCAATCTGAGCTTTGTTTACTAACAAGACGCGAGTCGGGTATCGGAAACGAATGCGATCAAAAGGTTTGAGATTTTATTCCGCTGGAATTGTGCTTACTAAAAAAGTGTTGGGCCTGACAAACATACGGGTTGATAAAATTATCATTAATAATTCCATTCAAATGCAGGTCTTACTCTACTGCCTTTCGTTGTTCCTTCATACTTCCACAGCAGACGCAAAAATCTCATTCACCGTGGATAAGTAGGCCTATCTTAAAGCCTAATTGATAAGACACTATTGACCATATTCCATTAAACAAAATAACAATTTTCTGCCATTCTTTCATTATAACGATGATTGGGAAACTCTCCTTTACGTTACTATCGGAGCGCTTATTTATTCATTATCGACTTGTTAACTAAAGTAACTGCTTTAACGCTTCTAAGCGTCTTGTTTTTAATTATATCACTCTCCTGACATTATGTCGAGCTACGGTAAATATCATCACAGATGCGTTTGCAGTTACATGGTAGACATCACATCATTAAGTTATACTGGCATGTCACGGTTTTCGTTAAAACTTACTCTCTGGGCGTCATAGCATACATCAGCAATGTAAACCTTTCGGTAACGTAAACATAGAACCGAGAAATAGTCATCCTTGGGTAAAATTCCTGTCACGTATCATTGGGCATGTGCGAGAGTGGCAACTAATGAACATAAGATAACAATGATGAACAAAGAAATAGTTAATGAGTGTTTCATTTCCGATAATACATCATAGTTGAAGTTAATATTTTTATATTTAATACCGGAACAAAGTCAACCTTTTCCCTTTCCTTTCAATGTGGAAATTCCATCTGGTTGAAAAACAATGACTGAGGAAGATGGGCCAATCTCTAATTTAATTTTAAAAAAACGCAACAATTAACTGTAGGCTGGATATGATAAGAAAAGCAAGTTGGAATTGACATCGGATGTTCATTTTTGTTGTGATTGATTAGGTTATTAGTACGACATTCCAGGTTATACCACGAACGAATGTTAAGAAACTATCATCATTTCAAGTATTCATTATTGGGAGGAAATATTCGCAGAAAAGAGCTGTCATGCCATTTAAGACATATATCACATCATTATATTATCGTAGTGTACAGTGTAGGTAACGCGTGTCATCGCTGAGGTTTGAAAGTGACGAGGACGTGAAGGTTTGTACGGGAAGAGATAGAAGCAATGTGTTCTCTCTTTCTGTGACTATGAACCAGTTACATGCCTGCCTTCAACACTTAGTTTGAAATGACAATCGCGGTACCAATCGGCCTTGAATAATGAGACGCGAAATAGACATGATATTAGACAGTTGGTGAACACCACTATTAATTTACCATTGTATATTGCTTCCCACAAATTTTCAATACCGCAGACGACAGACAGCTTATTGGGAAAAGCAAACACACTTTGAGAACGATGAGCAACACTTAAATCCACAAAAAGTCTTCCTATGACGAATTATGGGAACCTGCGAAAGCTGAATCTCTCTCCAGTTGCATAACTGTACCCACTATAGCAACTGTGAGAGTCTTTGCTCTTGATTAGCAGCTTGTATTCTCGGAAGATGGAAACGACTCTATTAGTTAGGTACCTGAGCAAATGTACCACTGCACGCCTATAGATCACAATGAAGCTACGCAATGATGTCACTTCCATCAGATGGTCAAACGATGTCTTTTAAAATGGTTCAGTGCGTGACTTTAAAACTATCTTTCAATATAGCTGCTAAAGACTTGGACAAGTTTTCTTCAATTTGTTACACGTGTCTGTCAGTATATGCTAAACATACATTGTAATCGTCATAACTAATTTGCCAGGAGTGAGAGTATCACTTTAACTTGACTTATGGACACGGAGGTCTTCCTTCTCATGTTCTTGCTCGGAGCAATTTGAGCCAACGAAGTGCGACATCAAGTTTGCACTCTTCTGGGTTTTCTGTTTTTTTTCTCGTGGCGTTCTTTCTCCATACGTGATTTACCAACACGGGACGCCAATAGATCTGTGACAACGATCCACAGGCAATAAACAGAGCGAGAAGATATTACCTATCATTAAATCTAAAATGAAAATGAATTGGTCGATGTGACCAACAGCAAAGCTTAGTGGGGTTTCTTAAATAGTTCACAATATTATGAAAGCGACAGACTGTTTTTCCCCACGTATAATTAAAGCAATTAGTGACTGCGTTTGAATATGCGACTTGCCCAATTATTATACACTTGCGGTCGGTCATTTTGCTCATTTTACATAAATATTCGTCTAAATTAGGTATTGAACGTCTCGTGAATATGTGGTTGTGCTTACTGTGACGATGAACTAAAGTACCCTGTATAAAAACAGTATATATATATATATATATATATATATATATATATTTTATTTCTCTGGTTTTCTCTAATAATATTTTCTTTTGGAGTAAACGTGGATTTTTGTTATATTATATATACTTATATACATATACTGTTTTGATACAGGGTACTTTAGTTCATCGTCACAGTAATATATGCTGTCGGGAAAATACTATTCTTTGATTTCGCTTAAACCTTATAACATTTCCTTAACACGTTTACATGAACTTCGAGGTAAAGAATATTGCCCTTCCTGGTCATACCGCTTCCTTAATTGGCGTTCAACAATATGAGCCCAATGTCAACAATCCTACAAATTTACAGTATTTATGTCCTTTCTTTCACTAATCTGTTAATTTTACGAATAGAGAGCACAATACGGGTACAATTGTGTTAGCGGGCCCGGGAAGTTTTCTTTTTTCGTGTATTATGAAAAGAAGAAGGCATTGGCCTCTATTCCATATTTCCCGGATCTACTAATTTCCTCCAGCCGGTGGGAGGTACGCCTTGAACCCTTCTGAACCCCCCCCCCCCCCCAACCAAGCCCTCTCTCAAACATGAATCCAACAGTAAGTCAGTAAGTCACCGAGTCAGGGCGTAAATCCTTCTGATGTAAGAAGTTCTTTCTTTCAATTCAACGGCCTTATTTTAAATTCTATAGACGCTCACGTTTGAGTTTCTTCCCCGAAATAATGATTGTACAACCACATTCCCTCTTCGTCACAAACACAGACATGAACACATAGCAGCCTCTGACTGCACAAATCAACTTGGAACATGTTACGGCACTTCCATCAGGGAAGTACAACATACAAATCAGGCAAATACACCAGGCTGATTGATACGGTTTTATAGGTTCGGGTGGACTATATACAGTGTTATTCCTTCTAAGAATTTGAACGGTAAAACGTATAATACGACTATCATTAAGAAGCTGAATTTAAAGTCTACTCTAATTTCCCCCTTTTCTTTTCTGATATAATAAATTGAGAACCGTAACTTTTAATCTATTTTCCCAACGTATGCAGACGTTCTGCTATCTCGTGTTTGCCCGAACGGTTATTACACCTGTCTTGTAATCCCGTGTGCCTTGAGCAACCTCAGCAAATTAATACAACAGGAAATTGTATTACACCGCCACAACGATGCAAAATTGGTTAAATGCAAAATAATAGCCATTACCGTGTTACTCGGCAGGACATCAACCGTACGGATGACTTATTTGAATATTACCTATGTGTGTCACCAATTACTTTCAATGGAAATATTTGTGACGGTTAAAAACTATCAGTTTTACCACAACAACGAATGATTCTATTGTGGAAAGCAACGGGTAATTTGCATTATTTAATCAGGGATGTGTGTTAATGAGCCTAAGAGACAAACAGTTCCCCCATCCCATCCCAACCTCTCTCTCTCTCTCCTTCTCTTCCCGAGATGGATTTACGGGTTCCACTTTTTAATCCAGGAGAATACATATGTTACCGCATGAGACAAATTCATCAAGAACAAGTAAACATTAGTGGATGGTATATGGGTTCCGTGAGACTTCGAAACACGGAGGCTGTTCTACAATGTATGTTTTCGTGATATACTGAAGTTCTGATACGAAACATGATACCGGAAATATGGAACGAGATTTAAATTCCGACACAAATACGAGAATGAATGCTTGCAAGCTCTTTGGTTTCTTGTTGCTTTTTCTTTTCTTTCTTTCTCCTTTTTCTTTCTTTTATTTGGCGACCTAGTTGGCATTGCGTAGACTAACAACTCCCTGCGTAGACTATATACTAAAACACGTTTATCTCTGTCTGAATCTGTTTACGAGACGATGTAATCAATCAATACAACGATAGTATTACCGGCGGACGTTAAGTCTAGGTTGAAGTCGTAAAGCTCCGTACGGACGGGAAAACACTTTATAACGTTAAGGTCTATTCCGGGATGTTGCTAATAAACACTTCACTTAATTTCTTGACTCTGAATGTTCACAACGAAAATGGAAATAGAAAGCCTTCCTCGGATTTTCGATATTTTTCTACAAATTAGTTTTTTTTTTACGTTAAAGTGATTCCGTACGATTTGATGAAGAAAATACATAAAAATGTTCATTTAAAAGAAAAAGATGGAACTTCGTTTAAAGCTGCTTAACAGACGAGCCCATGATGACAAGAGAGGTTTCACTAAGCCAATTTGCCAAAAACGTTTCATTAATTGAGAAATTAATGAACAAAAGTATATCCAAACATTTATCCGCTGAAGAATTCAGATTTTGTTATTGTATTCTGTTACGCTATGCCTCTTGATTTAAACAAGCCAACGAGAGTACGCACTGTAAGGCATATTCAGTATCATAGAAGCTCTCATTTCTCGAACAACAGCTGATCGTCAATGCCGACTAGCAGACTAGCAACAACAGTTATAAATGTGCTTAACCAGTCGATTCACACAGAGATTACAGTAACTGCCGGCCTATTTACATTCAATTGTATTTGCGAACTTCCTAATGATATTGGCTTCATGCATAAACCATATGAAATACCGTAATGAAATTAATGTTCATTTAAATACACATTATATCAAGTCTACTTATTGATTAACATTTTTCCTTTTTTCCGAATGACCCTTGCCCAATCCTATCATAAATTAAAATCCCACCATTCTCGTAGGTTGTTGACATAAGAGATGAAGACAGGTTCATTTACCATTTATCACCTCATGTATTCCGAACATAATCAGTTCATCACTTCTTTAATATGAACAGTAATTACCACAGCTGCCACAAGCACAAAAGTGAACTAATTATCACGTGATATAATTCCACCTCGGAAATTTGTGAGAAAGTTTGGAAAAGAGATAGTAGCTTAGAGCAAGACTCAACACATTTATATTCAATGGATATTACAAAATATTGCAAAAAGGTCATTGTAAACGATCACCTGTTTTCACGAGGCAGATGTAAAAACTCACGGTAGAGCTGTGTCAGATAGTTTCAAACAAGTCCTTCAAGAGCACTCATATTTCGACGTCAATATTCACGTTCTTCATATTTCAGACATTATTATTTAGGACAAGTGTCAATTGACCATTGGCAGATCTGTGCAATACGTGAAATTTGTTATTGACACTTGGTTGTACATAGTAGGCAATAAGCGTCGAAATAAATGAAGTTGCATCAAGCATCATCGATTGCGCTATAACAAATATTATTGTGGTAAAACTTGGGCAAATCATTCTCTTGACATTCCCATTAACCATGAACACAATATTACGTACCATTTTTCGTGATACCCATCGCGTGAGTACTTGCTACAAATAGTATACTTGAACTATTTCCTCAAGAACCGTTTGTACAAATTCATTGAACACCGATGCCCAACAAATATATTTCATTCATATTATGTCGTTTCGCCGATGTTAATACATATTTGAACATCAAAAGGTAATCTGAAACATCTGCAGTGGTTTAGAATGTACGAACTTGTACAATAAAACACGAATTGGTTACACGAAAGTATAGTACAGAGGGTCTGTTTTGTTATTTCTTGTGTAAGAGGAAAGTAATCTTATCATCCATTCAATACACACATGTGGTTTTCGAGGTCTCTTGATTTCGAAGTTTGTACATTTCTACCAATGGTGAACTTTAGGCAAAATAAGAAAATAGATACATATTGACAAGAATATTTTCTTATTCTTTTACTTTTGCAGATTTAATTTTCACTACATAGACTGCGAAAAGTTGATACACTAATACTAATATCAAGGGAATCCACTTTTAAAGCAGAAAACTGATTTCAAGTGTTGGAGAAAAACAAAACAACACTTTTAATAAACGCTGTATATAGAGTTCACTGAAAATGTCACCATGATGCACAAATAATACCACTCTTTTTTATTCTAAACTTAAAATTATCTCTGAAATATTCTTGCAACCTAATCTGCTATATGCATGAACACGCGAAATAAGATATTGTAATAACTTAGCAATATTATATTACAAACATATAGATAATGGGTACATCTGTGTGTATCATTTGACCATTCTTCTGTTTTGCTTTTTATTATTTGACTTGTTTGTTGCTTTCTCTTTTTCCTATTTTCTTTTTTACATTTCCGAATTAAAACGTTTCATATAAAGCTTTCTTAGTGTACTTGTGCTGTTTTTAATGCAAACTTCAAAAATAATTCATTTCATTTTTATACGCTAAAGTTCTGGTATTTGACAGAAAACAGAGCTCCTCGCATTAAAATATGGCATTTGCTTGTCTACGTGTGATATATGTGAAGCTTCAGAAAGCTGCGAACGTTTCATTACAAATTTAAATATAACCCTTTGGGACACTGTGCCACCAGTCCAATGGGATTTTCTCTGAGTTTCATCATCCGTATACTAATGACTAGAAGTATTTTTTATTTGTGTCAGAACTCAGATAATTCAATATTAATTTTCTTTATTAATTAATGACGACAGCGTTCGCACGTAATATACTAATAGAATTGGATCTAGATCAAGTATCTATATTGTAAAGATTTGTGAAATTATGAAACTTGTTGTTATTCTTTTGTGGCTGATAAATCATTAAAATGTTCGTTGATGGAAAATATAACACATACCGCATATGGTGTCAAAGTGTAAAGGTACCGTGACTGATGCACGATAGAAACCATACCTCAGTACAACATTATTCTTGGTAAACAGATTCCGCGAAATACACTACACAGCATCAGTAACAAATGCAGTGTCGCTGTTATGCAGTTTTATGTCTAAGATATATACTACACTTACGACAGTGTGTATTTAGGATCTCAGAGGTTGAAGCCATATCAATAATAATAATATATCAAAATGGTGTGATTAATTATAATGATGCTAATTACTTACAAACACTGGCAGTATGATAACAGATCTTCCTCTTTGTAATATGAAATAATATTTATAGCTGAGTATATTAACTGCACTCTGTCGTGATATATATTTCGAGTCATTTAGATTTTAAATTAGTCAATTAGGGATTAGCGAGGTTTCCAGTGTAATTAAGCGAAGAGCCGATAACTCATCGAGATCGGTTATGAATCGAAGACGTGTGATATGTGTTTAATTCACCAACAACAATGAACAATCTCTCTCTACTTTCATTTGGGATTAATAATTACTCAGAAGGATTTCGTGTTCATTTTGACAGTTTGCGAATGGAATCGTATATGCACCAAAGAGAAGAAAATTTACACAAAATGTAAAGATTCTCTATAGGCATTTATATTATGCTACTTCGTATTTTTTAAGATAAAATGAACGATTTTTGTTCTCTAAATGTGACTATATTGACACTTATCTTGCTTATGGACATATTGAGAGTAAGAAGTTAAAAATATCATTTGAACAATCTTTCGATTTCTCAAACTTTCCAAAAAGAGAAAAACATGGGGACTCTTTTCTCCTCCCTGATATGGAACACTTACCTGTAGGATGGAGATATTTATTATTACGCAACCACTTACCGATAGTGTTATTACTGTCTAAGGTACCGATGAATTTTTCTTTTTTCCTTCACTATCATTAAGCTTTCTTAACGTGGATTAGGTTCACAGTGATACTTAAATCAATTTAGCATGTTCTTTGGTTACGTTTTCAACCTAACGAATAGTTCTAGTGTGCTTTGAGGAGCTTGACGCATATGGAAAGGAAGTCAGCAGATAGAAATCCTATCGATTCTCGAAAAGCCACGACGATATGTTCAAAATGGTTACATGTCTACATAACTTGTCAACAACCCCTTAGAGTTGGCAGTTATTGGTATGGATAGTACTTACTGGATAATCGATACCGATTAATGTTTAATAGGTAATTGATTGGAAACACTGACAGGTACTAAATTAAAAGTTAAGTTTCTCGGAAACTATCTGCTATGAAACTGAAACGAAAACATAATAGTATGTGCCAAGTAGGAAACTTAATTCAATCGCGTCGGATTCATTCACTTGTCGCGTCTCATTGTTAGGTTGACACTGAGGTTTGTTTTAAATTTACTCATTCTGCATATTCAGTTTTGTTTTAATTTGTGCCAGGCCTACTGTAAAAGACAGTGAGAAATATAGAGTTGAAAGCGAAGGAAAGGACTCCAAGTATGGTGATGTGAATGGGGCAGTTTCCCAGATATTACATTATTCATTACGCTTGATGAGTACCGTAGGTAATCTGTAACGCCGTCGTGACAGAGTTTCTCCAATTTTTTTCTCAAAATCATGTTTTTAATTTGTCCTGATCATAAAATATAACGATATGCTGCCACTGAAATGTTCGCTTAGCTTTCAGTGAATTTTGAATACACGAACTCATCAAAATGCAATTTCTAAAGATTTCTATTGTCTGTTGTAGATATATAACTTTGTTTTCACCATGTTTACTACAATAGCTTCACTCACAAAACTGTTGCCAGATACTTTGATAAACTTTAACGAATGCTTACAAACTCTTCGCAATTACACGTATTGTCAGGCTGCGGTTTCACCTATTAGTGCAGACATTTTGCGGCACGGTTCTAAAACAGTACACTCCGACCACGGGGAATAAACACGTTCCACCCTATCTATCCTTCTTGGATATTGTGACTAATGCACCACATTAGCACATAAGAAAGTTAAGAATCATATCCGCCACTCTATTATATAACAGTGTGCTATCAGCAATCAGTTAGCCATATCACTCACTGGATAAAACTCAACGATCCCTTCAGACCACCTTTCCCCCTGTTATTACTGTTGTAGGGCTGAGTGAGTATAAAACTATATAATGTATAATGTAGGCATTTGCTCACAACAGCAAAATCTAGCATGTTATTATGACGTATTACTAATACGAACAATTAGTTACATCGCATATCATAACACTACTAATTCATTTGAAGACTTTCAATGAGAGCCTACATTTTGTTGCACTCACAACTAGCCTCGGTTTTCATCATCTAGTATATCTGGAACACGACAATTTTGCTATACTCGTTCCAACTCCGTCCGTAGTTGTTATGTGAAAGCAACACTATTACATTAACGTCCTCACATACAAAAAACTGCAGCCTATAGGAGCACGAGAATTTATATGTGGCAGCTGGTAAGGTATTATTTGAAACCTTTTGGTTGTCAGAAGTCTTCCTTTTATAATGAATTTGATTCACTATACCGTAATTCATCAAAATTGATATTAAGCCAACATATTTTCACAGTAACACATGGGTAACTGAACCAGGACCCATGGAAATGTTTCGCTACATTCCCATCTTTATCTAATCTGTTACATGTGACAGTTGGTGAGGTGTCAATTTGACTATATTTCGATTTCACAACTCACAAGTTTTTTTTTTCTTAATGCAGTTAATTCGGTACGGTCGTATATCAGTCCTTACATTTAGCCAATCAACTTGTCACATCAACACGGACTAATTGGGCCAGGCAATTACACAAAAGCGTACGTGATATATTTATATATATATTTGACTCCTAGTTATATAACTCCTGCAGCAAAACCTTTGTGTAGGAAAGAAAAATATGTCAAAATCAATGGTAATTGAAATGTCGCATCCGTGTACCTATAGCCGTCAATAAGCAACGGATTAGATCGAGATCTAAAGGCGCTAGATGGGGGGAAGGGGTGGGTAAATACTAAACAGAGACGAATAATCTTTTGTTCATCACATTTTGAACAATTGTCACGGATTTGTCTGTACATTTCCAATGGCGAAACATTCACAACGTATGATTAACAGAAGGTAGAAATCATCTCTTCACTTCATTTCACTTTATTACAAAGCACATGACTGACTCGGAAAATTATTTGTTTCATAAAATGCAAGAGCTGCGATGAAAATTGCAGAACGAGACATAATAATTTTCGTCGTTTTGAAAAGAGATACAATGGTGAACATTTGTAATTAACGAAAACTGATCTTTACTGATATTAATGTGTAATTTTGAAAGACAATAAAATGTGACTGATTAATGCATAATATGGGTGAGAAACCATATAACTTATTTTAACTTATTGCGAGTTGGACACGTCTATTTCTAACGCTATTTTACAGACGGTATTATTTCATTTCATTTCATTTTAAATTTTCATTTCATTTTTTATTAGCAATAACACATCAACAGGCATTTGTCTTATATTTGCCAATTGGAGACTTCTTTGAATCAGTTAAAGGCATCTGTATGTTTCACTAAGTTTTCAAAACTAAGCATATTAAATGGTCCAGATATAATAATCTTCGCAAACAACACCAGGGTTAATTTACGATGAGGCACGAAAAACACACTGAATGATCCCTAGCATCGCTCACAAGACAAAAAAAAATTAATATAACACGTCTGAAGTCTAGTTTTCTCTAAGGTATGCAATAATCTCAATCGGCGACACAGTAGACGCAAATACCACCCGATAGCTCACCATCTAAGGGTAACAAGAGTTTTCGTTTTCTAATTGAGAATTCTCGTAACAAATATTTTAGACACAAACAAAAAAACGATTCGAAAGGTTCTGTTTGCTGAATGAATCGCTTTGAATACCTATCTTGACTGGCAAACAAGTTAGCGTGCAGTTCTACAGCCACGCCTTCATTTCAAGTTTCTGCATGAAATTTCCTTTAAGCAATTTATGTTATGAAAGTTGCATTTGTTTGGAAAACTGAAAAAAGTCGGTCACAATCATAATTAAGTGACCGCCGTCATTTATAGTTTGACATGACTTACGTACTTCAAAAAGCATACTTGAAGAAAACTACTTGTTATTGGGAACGCTGTAACGTGATGGTGGTCTTCATACATTGCACCAGTATATTCACATATCTTTAGCCTTTATCAATTCTTCTGAGAGTTTCTGCTTGAACATGATGTAACCCTTTAATGACCAACGGCCTACGGTTAATACTATACTTCGCCATCATGTCGTGAAATAAAAAGGTTCTTTCTGGGATGTAAGGGGGATAATGCCTCCTTGCACATGACAATTTAAACGTACAGGGTACTTCAGACTCGGACTGTTAGTTCAAGTGCTTCCATTGTTACAATTAAGATGTCAATCAGGCTCGTATGAAACGATCCTGATTGAAAGTCTCGGCGGCGTCTCCCACGGTGAGGAACCTCTCTGGGGATATTACACGTCGAGTTTAACCGTGACAACAACACTTATTTCAACAACCGCGAAAGTATCCTAAAACTGTTTTAATTGGCAAAACTAGATCGCAATGACGTACTGAAGAAATCGGAAATAAGCTAATCTCAATTCAGATATTGCCAGCAGAATGTATAACGAAACGTTTCACCCGGTTCTTGTATGCAGCGTAGGATATAGGGCAGTGGCGTCGCCAAGGGGTGGCCTGTGGGGCACGTGCCCTCCCAAATGCGATTTGTAGTATTAAAAAATACTCAAACAAAAACTTTATCTGCCTCAATTAAAAATATAAATATCGGACAGAGACTAAGCCCGAAAAAATATTGAACATAAAGTTACTTCAAGTTGCAAAACATAGCACCAGATTGCAGATAAGGACCCTAAATAATCAAAAATTTCTCAAAGGACCCCTCCCCCAGGACGGCAGTCACAAAAAAACATTGTGCCCCCCTTAATTAAGTGATGTTGCCCCATGTCCTCCCACCCAACCCGCTCCCTAAGATTGAAATGTGACGACGCCACTGGCTATGCAAATGTCATAGAACTAAGAACTGATGCTTATTTAAACAATAAAGATGATCATATGAATGCAGGGAATGTACACACAAAAAATCGTCCCCAAGTACATTGCTATAGCATTTCCCTCCAGAGAGCAATATATGCACTTACCGTTAACATGATAGCACATCGCCCGGTACACCAGTACGAAAACGTCACGCTGTAGTCTACTGAACAACTGACAAAGAAGAACGTGGGAAATGGCTTTGAATTTAAGAATGTTCGATTGCGTTTGTATTTTTTTTTTTACAGTTACAGTTTGATTAATAACGACAAAACTAAAGAATGACGTCACCCCATAAGTTCCGTTTGTCTGGGAGAAACCCTCTGGCTTTGACGCCTTATTAAACAAAATTAATAATGAAAATTCCAACCAGACTTGTTGTCAACGCATCCACATAAACGAAGATCGAACTTAACTTAGGTTTGGTTTCCTTTTAACAAATTTGTGTTCATCTAAACGTCATACCTAGTTTTCTAGACAACGAAAATTTCTCTCTCTCTTTCTCTCTTTCTGTCACTCTCTCTTATTCAGAGCAAACATGATGGTGATTCTTTAGAGGGTTGAGAAGATCCCTTCCAATATTGTCAGCCAGGGGTGTGACGAAACGCTTCACCCGATTCTTATATGCAGAGGATAGGCTAAGGCAACGCGGTGCTAGACGCAGCACCGTCAGGCACAATTAGCACCTCGAAAGCGTAATTACTATACACACTCTCGCAAAGAGCAAGTTCTCTCTCACTCGCCCAAAAAATAAAGATTTTATAAATATCTCAGTGCCTTTTCCAATGTTTCTTTATATTTTACCTCTTTAAAGGATATCACATCAAAGTTTTTCACATAGTTTCACCTTAAACTCTACAACATTTGTTTCCCTTTAGTTTCGAATAAACGATTTCAATATAATTTCTAGTATGTAAATTATGCGGGGAGAGTGAAAAAAACAGTTTTCCATATCTGGGCTTAAACTCTGGAACTTATTATATATTATAAATAAGTCCGCCTTCACCTTGAACTCTTTTAAAAATAGATACAAAAAAAAGTATATTGTCAACTTATCAATGCCAAAACTAATTTCTTACTTCCACTTTTTCCTGTATTGATTAGCGACAAATTCATTTTCTTTTTTTTTTTCTTTTTTTTTTATTATTTAATTTTGTTTTGGAGTTTTGTTTCTTTTTGCCAATTTCTCTCCAGTATATGTATATATTTATTATATTCAAATGGGGAAAACATTTTATAAGCATTGCGCTTCTTTTTTCTCTTTTCCGAGCATTTGTATAGCTTAAATATTGTATATAAATTAACATGTTGAATGTTTTTTGATTCTTTGTACCTGTCTCCCTAGATTGTACTGTATATCAAATTATTCGTTCATACTTTGTTAAACATTCATGTACTGAACAAAATTGCTGGAAATAAATTGTTGTCATTGTCATTATCACATCAGTCCCGCGGACACAACATGAAGTAGTGTTGCAATGACTCACATTTATGCTACTATAGTTCACCCATTGCACGCAATAGTGACTTTCGGTTCCACAATTATATTTTTTGATGAATATATAGCAGCATACCTCCTTATGTGAATATAAAGGAAAAAACTTACCTGCTTATTCGGAACTTCTCATAGGTTTGATGAATGATATGCGGTAGTCTTGTTGACGAAACACTAAAAACAAACAAAGCATAATTACAGTAATTAGTATTACCATCACTGACACAGACTTCCATGATTCCATTTTGTACAGCGACTATTGGTTCCCGAGTTTTTGTTTGATATACATAGCCTATAATAAAACGTGCCTGCTTATCCGGAAATTCGCCCAGGTTTAGTGAACAAGATGCGGTAAATTTGCAGCAAAAATTAAGTTAAGAAATATAATTACTGACTTTTGTCACAAAATTACGTACAAAAGTCACGAAATAATACGAACGGAATCGTCGAACTCGTTCAAAGAGAAATTTGTAGTATTTATAAGTAGGCCTTATTAGTCAAAAATCGGAAGTGGCGGAATATATCTAAACGTTAAGATCAATATAACCATAAATACCCATAGACAGACCTACTGTAATGATGTTATGAAGCCATAAAAACAAACCCTTAACGAACTTTTTTATAAAACTGAGTGATACAAATAAGCATAAATCATCATTATACAATCGTGAATAACGTCCATCTAGTTGTGAAGACAAACGTCACAATTGATTGATGTGACGTTGTCAATCACCACAAGTTGCAAGAGAACCAACCTAGACAAGTGTCCAATGACATTAGAACAGCAGGAATAAACGCCATTCGAGTTGCCACACCGGTGGTCGTTTGTCTTTTTCATCATATGAAGATCGTACTGACGTCAATGCCAAAAATAGTAATGAAGGTGCCAAAAATAGATGTTTTGTTGTTTCCCAAGTGAAGTGTGTGCCAAAAATGATACTAAGAAGCCGATAATATTGTAGTTTCAGGTACTATAGCATACAAACACTACACAACCAAGCTTTCTTTGTAGTGTAAAATGCATAAGATGCCAAACAATGAATCGTTCATTTTTAAAATAAGAACAGCTTAAGAATGACGACACGCTGCGTGATCATCTAGATCGCACTTCGTGATCAATGTGAACACGCTGCGTGATCACCTGGATCGCACATCATGGTCGATGTGGACACGCTGCGTGATCATTTGGATCGCACGTCGTGATCAATGTGGACACGCTGCGTGATTACCTGGATCACACCTCGTGATCAATGTAGACACGCTGCGTGATCACCTGGATCGCAACTTGTAGTAAATTTGGTATTCGTCATTGTCGAAGTACTCTAAATGGGGACGTAAACCCAACTATCATCTTTGGCTCATATGACAGTGATCTTTGCCAAGAACAACTCCCCAATACAGCCAAGAAAAATCTTGCTCCGTTTAAGAGGTATCCTTAGGCAAGTTTAAAAGGTCGTGTCTGGGTGCTGTCATTTTGTAAATCTATGATGTCATAGCGTCACTAGGAGATTAAACCTTTCACTTTCTCTTTGTTTTACTTTTCACATTGTCAAGGAAGAATGTTAACAGTGT
Source organism: Apostichopus japonicus (assembly GCF_037975245.1). NCBI lineage: Eukaryota > Metazoa > Echinodermata > Holothuroidea > Aspidochirotida > Stichopodidae > Apostichopus > Apostichopus japonicus. Next base: position 32,953,996 of record NC_092577.1, read on the forward strand.
AGATATTGAGACCAATACCACTATCAGATCATGTGAAGACCAATATTTTAGATTTTCAGAAATTACAAAACCATCTCCATTGTAAACATTGTCTGTAAAGCAAAGGATCAATTGAAAGACATGTGGCTCGATGCCATATTTAGACTTGACTTAGTCTTCAGCCTTGTGAGTGACGAATCATTAAACCTGCGACAGCTCTCAAATGGAATGAGGTATTTATTTTAACTTTTTGGGGCGGCATTCTTCATGATAGTAATGTCCATCACACAGTCCAATGATTATGGCGGGGTTTGTGTCTCCTGGCTATGGACGGTAGGGGGGTGGTGAGGAGAATGGGGTGTTCGTAATAGTTCTCTATCACACAGCCCAGTGATGGCTGGGTATGTGTCTCCTTTAATGCTGCACTTACCATTATTGTGGTCATTGTGAAGCTGCACCGAGCTGACTCAACTCGTATCTGAAGTAAAATTAGACAGCAAAATGAGGGCGTGATACCACATCAAAGTTGAAATACGTCTACATTTTTTTCATCACCAACACAGAAAATACTTCTAATGTGACCCGAATGCATGCATATTTTGTACCAATTCTGGGCTAATAGTATAATATATAAGAAACTATTATTTACAGAATGGGAAGGAAATGTACCCGCGAGTTGGATTCAATTCTAACTCATGAGGGATCGATGCTCAGTCAGATATACAGGGGTAGATATTCTAAGTCTGCTATCATATCAATGTGCCTGCGGAAGGAACAAACACTATAAAATATAGGCCTATAATCGAATCTTAAGAAATAGCAAAGTGAAATAACCAACAACAGTAAAGAACGCGAGATGATGCAGATATGAGCAGATACATAAATATCTGTCCCAACCACGCCCAGCCCTTCCGTTACCTACTCGTGTTTTCATCTCTTTAGAAACTCCACAACCCCACGTTTCCCAAAAAAAACAATTGTGACACGCATATCGCAGAAACAGACGGACATAGCGGTATCTCTTAGACTTAGATATAGTCTAAAATAACAATTCTATGATTTCACATGAATAGCCATTGGTACAGCTGAAAACGTGTAAGATATGCTATGTTCTGTACAGTCTACGGCACCAGTTCCTTAACCAGGAAAAATAACATGCATTTCAGTAAAAATGTGATCGATCACTCACCGTTAACGTCAAAGCAAGGTCCTCATTCTGTCATACATTCGTAGTAGGTTTACGCATACGGTGGACATGGTTATGATATTTGAATTTCTTTTGATTGCAGTTTATTCCTTGATTGCTTACGATGTCATAACATTCACCACTATTACGACAATAATGTATGACGAAACCTTGCATTTATCATGCTATGTTTATACAAAAAGTCACGAATTCTTTTCCAATCGTCTCTCTCTTTCTCTCTATTTCTCACAAAGATTTACATGATCTTCGAATCGCGTGTCTATCACGCGACTGCTGTTAAAAGTTATCCACATAATCGCAACATTTACGAGCCGCCCTCGAAATGGATTCTGAAATTATGTTTTGCACGGAATCATTATTAACATTTGCAGTTGAGTGTCGAGCTCTTTTGAAATATTCATTACTCAACATGACGGACAAGCCTCGATCTCCGGTGAACAAGATGAACTCAAAACGCCACGTCTACCTCAAACTGACAACTCTTTAAACAGTTTTTTTTTTTTAATTATGATGTAATATGTAGCAGGCGATGCTGTACAAATAAAAAAGTTAAAACACATCCAACAATATATTAGCGAGCAAATTACACTTATTACAGGTATTATATGCTTAAGGTTACAGTTTCTGGTAGATATAGATATAGGAGAACAGTAGGGGGAAAAATACAAAAAACCAAACCAAAACCAATCCGAACCAAACCAAACCATAGATAAATATATATAATTATATTGTTAACCATCGTTAACTTTTCTGTCAGTTTCTACAACCACCGCGCATCCTATTGGTGCGTCGAAGGTCGATCGTTCCAATTGAAGGAGAGGACATTGGACGTCATGAGGCACAATTTTGATGACATTTTGAAAGAAAGTGGTTGACGTTGCATTGTTCCCTCTTATCATTCGGAATTTCACCTTAGATTACCCAGCGTTGTAGTTTCAATAGCGAACACTGTTGTCTCGACCTGCAACCGTTGGGACTTTGATAAGATCGGCTTGCACTCCATGGTACATCTGTAAAACGGAGGGTTGGGGAGCATCGTTGAGATTTTAGGGGTGCTATATAGAATACAGGACCCAGAATGAGCGGATGTTGCTTCTCAATTCCGAAAGGACAGTCGCGACTCCGAAGCTTTTCTACCGGCGACATTGCTAATTTTTAAGAAATTCACTGAAGCGAAAATCATTTGAACTTGGCGGGTACACAACAATATTGCGTAAGTATATCTTTAGTAGTCGTTTGTTGTAAAGATGTGACAGTGAATATTTAAACGCTTCGTAATGTCACAAACACCCACACAGTTCTTCAAGGACTTACAATTTCCATATTCCCTTGTGCATTCCGCCCTTCAAAAACACATCCCATACGAAGGAATCAGATCAAAATACATACAGGATCATGAACTCGAAATAGAGACTTGCCTAAAGAAAATCTCACTGAGGTACGATTGATAAACTTTGATTTGCTTCTGTTTCGACCTTCATGGAATAATTTTATTATTTCATATTTCTTCCTTCTTCCTATTTCTCTGTCTTTCTGCTTGAATTCATGTACAACTGTTCAATGTCTCATACAGGAAGTGTTCCATATTTGGTTTCACTCGAAATGAAAAACTTTTCTCCATCTTATGGCGTCATAGATTCAAATTAGTTGGTATAGTCCTGTCTGGCATTGATTCATCGATCGTCCTATAGATTCCTCTACGAATTGTCCACTTAATGGTTCATTCATTTATACAGTCGAGAAGAACATTGAGAAATCAAAGTGGATGTCACGCCGGCAAAAGACTTCTAATTGTTTTTATTTTTCAGTGTTGACGTTGTCTCTGCGTAAATTGAAACTGCACCGCCATAAGAATAGATGAAAGGTGAAAATTCACACTTCCACTCTGAGGCCTATATATTTCTCCATATTAGTTTGCTACATATATCGTGACGTCACCTATAACCTCGATCATAATCTATACGAAATATACCTTTGAGAACAAACAGTTCATAAAGCACAGCTCTACGAAATCCTCCAATGATATATGTTAAAACAAAGTAGAAGTACGCAGGACAAGAGCAGAAAGTTCAAATGATCGGAATTTTCTATTTCTGAATTTTCTAATGATCATAAGAACATCCAGCTGTACTTAAGTCGGTGTTCTTTGGGTGATTTCAAGTGCATACTCAACTATATTTAAGCGAATCATAAACATGAGGTAGGTCAGAATCACGTCGTGCATTTCTGTGCAATGAAGTATCTCATCATCACATAAACGTATTACAGTTAACACGATAATCTGTATGTAAGAAAAAGTTGGTACAAGCTTAGTTGATACCTATACTCGCCTAAGTATAACTACTTAACTGAAAAACAACACTTTGCATCGAAATTTGGAAGATTATTCCACGTCCTCCTTTCACGATAAAGCAGCTCATTAAGCTAATTTTTCATCTTTCAAATCAAGAACACTGAATCGGTATCTGAATCGGTGTTCTTTGGATTCTCTTACTCCATCAGTGACTCATTGAATCACTTACTGACCCACCCACACCGCCACCCACCCACCCACTCACTAACTTATATACATCACTCTTTCCTATCCCTTCCGTCTAATCAGGGAGTTGTTCCATAACAACTCCCTGGTCTGATCTGTTCTGTCTTTTCCTGCACTGTGATACAAGTAATTTCTCGCCAAAGACATCATTACCAGCCAGTGTTATTGTTGTTTTTTGTTAGACCACAGCTGCAGTGGTACATGTTTCTGCATACCATTGGTGTTAAATGAACGTTAGTCTGTCTGGTTTCATTTCAAGCGTCTAGCCATACAGTTGTTTTTCAGATATCAATTCCTACCTATCTATAACAAATTTCTGTCTTATTTAATTACGATTCAAATTTCAAAAGTTGGTACAGGGTGACAGTACAACCTATAAAACATTTGAAACCCAATATATATTTAATTTTATTAACGACATCTAAATTGTATTATCCAAGATCGAATGTTCGTACTAAATCCTAAAATGTTTTTCCCCCTGCAGAAAATTAATTACAGTTTGCGATTGGTCACCGATTATTACTAAGTCTAAAATAAGTTCCAACTGATCGTGGTACGTCTAGCCAAAATGTTTTACGGAATCCATTTCGATGAAGAAAATTTTAATATTGAATTATGCTCTTAACGTTGAGGAACTTCAATCATTTTTGGCAGATTTCGAGCAAAAAAATTCAAAGAGATCAAACGTGGTCATGAAGCTTTTACCAGAATAGTGAGCCTACAATAAAGAGAAGTATATGGTAAATGAAATGTGACGTAACCACACAAATGATCCGTTAATGACAATCACCTGATTTAATGCAGCACGGTTTGGCTGATTTTGTTTTCCGTAGTAAAATAACATGCTTTCAGTAATGTTTACGTTGTTTAGTAATGGAATCAACTACTATTTCCTATCTCATCCAAAATTGTGTAAAATTGACTACATTATGTTTGTCACTGTAGTTTGCCTTATTTACACAAACATAACAGAAAATCTTCAGATATTAATATCACCATTTATATACTACTTTACTTTCTTTTCTTTTCTTGGTAATGAACCGACCTGCTTGCAGATGCATTTCTTTGTCAATTCCACTAAAAGTTAGCACTCACACAACAACAAAAAACAACAAAAAACATACATTACACCAAAGAATTGGTGGTTATTAATATGATACTGCGCTACCTCGGTGGTGGGTTCTATTTCAGCATACACTAAAAATGTAGGTCTATTAACGAGACAAATAGCTTTGCAATTTATTTTGAGCTACCGTCCAAAGTCATGACTACAGACATTTTCAAGATATGGTCACATTCTGGTAACATTGTGCAACCAAAAAATGGTTCAGTTCAAATTGACAGCCTTTACATTCCATTTGATAGACAAACAAATAGATCTTTCTTACATTCAGGTCATGAGACGACGCTGATATGATAATTAGAATGAGGAGACGAGATTCTCCCCGATATCTATCGACGAACCTGATATTTAAGAAGACAGGCTTTCCATCCCTTTTAATCTCAGTTTCGTGTTACACCCAACAAGCACCTAGAGAAATATCCCCATCAAATACTAAGATGAATTAGTGCGGATAATTTCTTCCATATTACATGGATTTGAAAAGGGATTATGTCAGCCTCGAGATGTCTGGAAATTATCTGAATAGAGTCCCCACCTGGATTTGCCTGTAATTCCTTACACAATTTTGTAAGAAATGCATAACGGGTGCTTACGTTGAAACACTGAGGCGTTTTGAAGTACTTAAATTAGTTAATTGTGGAATTTCCTGGTAAGCAAATACTAGTAAAGCCCAAAAACATATAATGGTTATCAGTTTTTTGTTGCAGTAATGTCACAAGAGATGGTTAGAATTTCGAAGACAAAATCACAATTTCTTTTGAAAGAGAAACTACCGGCGTATACAACTGACGCATACAATATGACAGGTGAATATTATAGGCCTTCTTTCTAAACATCTGAAACAAAACTGAAACTGGGAAGGCAAACTACCTGCACATTCATGCCAGTCCATGTAAATTATATAATACTTATGGAACACTACTAACTGCACACTGCAGTATTATGGTATACCATTTAAAAACCTAAATTCTTAAAGCATTCTATAATAATATAATCATATTTGATTTTTATATAGCGCTTTACACCAGCGATAGGTCTAAAAGAGCTTTACAGATGTTATATTACCCCTGGTCAATGATAACCTGTCCCAGAGACAATCCCTCCAGTCGGCAGCAGTTATATACTGCGCCCAATGACGAGTTACCTCACAGGTACCCATTTAACCCCTGGGTGGAGTTAGGCAAGTGAGATAAAGCATCTTGCCCAAGGACACAACGTAATGAACTAGGCAGGAATTGAACCAGTAATCCTTGAATCACGAGTCCGACGCCTTAGCCAATTGGCCACCACGCTCTATATCTTATTGACAATGTCAAGGAATGCTTTCCACGAATGCTAACAAAAGAAACATCCGCAACCCCTTTCCCACCCTCATCAGCGTATATACGTTTGAAAATCCAATTGCGCCAATAGCTTTAGCTTATAGTGTTTGTCCCTGACTGTTACCAATTTCAAAACAAGAATATGACACATGACCGAAATACTGTATTACCACTTCTTTGAAATGAAAATTTACCCTCTACTAAACTCTCGGTGATTATCAGATATCAGAAATATAAGGAGGTCAGTGTGTGGACTGTAATTGAGCTCCACTTTTAGGTTGTTCTTAATTATCTTTATTAACTTTATGGCCCAAAGGTTCTAACATGATTAAACGGCACTGTATTGTCTTTGGAGTGCCTTCAAGAGCAACAAGTATGAACAAACACACATGACACAAGTACGTGAAGTGTTTCGTCCTGCTTAAGATTACCACATGAAACTAGATACAGGTCAACGATGTTACACAAAGTATTATCATACTGTACTTTCTCACTTTGTATATACAGTATGTGGAGAAATATACAAAATGGAGTTCTGGTTACCCCAAGATTACAAGACTTATTAATATCTTCAGGCTTCAGCTTTATTTCCAAGGGAAAAGACTGCTCTGATTAAAGCAAGATTGATGACCCTTGAGTTCGCAGCCACTTGTCATGTTTCAATACAGTTGTGTACATGATGTATGGATGGCTGGTAAATATTTCACACCTTTCAGTCCTTGGTATTTGTGTGAGGTAGGAAAGGTATTTTTTTCGTTTTCCGCATTCATGTTTTTCTCCATCTTTTCTTCATCCAGTAAAGTCACATTCCCTCTCAGTCTCCTCTTCCTTGTCCCCTCTTGCTTCATCATTCCTCCTCAATCTCTTCCATCTTCATGCTTCCCTTTACCTTCATCCCTATCCTTCCTCTCACGTTATTTACCCCTGTTCCGTTTGTACTATTTATTTCCTCACCATTTTCACAGCTCATTGGTACAACTATTCCAATTAATGAGATGTTAACTGAGTTATAAATAATTAATAACTTAAAATACTACTTGAAACCATATATGAAAACAACCATGAAAGAATGTGTAAAACTTTGGTAGTTGTCAATATTCTTTCTTATGTAGACATAAAACGATCTTTCCAACAGAGCAACTGTTTCCAAAATTCCAGTGGCTCTTCATATGTTCCAATTTTATTAACAGTGAAGATCAACGAAAATGAAAATGTGAAACTATCTGAGGTCACTGGCAGTTAGACTCCTGTTCTGGCCATAAATTTCTCTCATTCAGTTTTCCATCATTCATTTACTTATATTTATTATTCTGAATTTCTTACGAATTCCCTTGCCCCTGGCTTTCTGGGTTGTATCGAATGAATGAATATATATATATATATATATATATGAATGATTTTTATTAGATAAATTGACAAAAGAAGCAACAGTGGAAAACACATTGTGGATTAATTCCACAGCAAATTAATGAGGGTTAGAAAGAGATACACACTGGTAAAATTAATTGGCACTAACTTTAAGGCATAGAACTACCAGGCAATTTAAAATATAAAAATAATACAAAAACTGTAAGCAAAGTGCTTATCCACTAAAGAGAGGGGTAGGTGTATGAGAGGGGGAGGTGTACGAGACTGGGGAGGTGTACGAGAGGGGGAGGTGTACGAGAGGGGGGTGTACAAGAGGGGGAGCTGTACGAGATGGGCAGCTGTACGAGAGCCTACAATATTAGCAGTTGTGTTCGACCGTTTGATTGACTTGTAATTAATTCGCAGACAATTTACAAAGCATTCACAATACACCAGCCATACATGTAACTGATCCTGAATAACTTTCCTCAAGATGCTTACAAGAGTTAGAACCATATCATATGAGTGGTACAAAGGTATCAACATAAATGGGTTTTATCTCACACCAGTTGTCAAAACAGTTTTTGCCTGTCACATTAAATTATCATATTTATTTATCATCAATTTATCTGCCACAAACGAAACATCCTCTAAAATATTCAGACATTTGTCACTAATGGAGTTAAAAAGAAAATTCAACATTTCTAGTGTTTTGCTTTTGGGAAAAGTCAGATAAAAGGAAATTTCCTACCTGAGGGATGCATTCCAACATCAGTTAGGTTCTCATCTTTGCTGTTACCTACATCTCCTCCCTTGAAGAGATCTTCAGAATCCTTCTGCCTCTCAGAATCAAGTTCCCCAAAGAGATCTTCATCTGAATCTTCTTCACCTTCCCCAAACAAATCCGAAGATGTTGCTTTTGGTTTCATCCTAGAAAGGATCACATTTAGGGTAAAATTAGTCATAATTGCTTTTTTAATACAGAAATTTCTGTCCAATCTATTGATTTTTTTTCATGCCATCATCCCATGCATATTTTTGTTCAATCTTTAAAATGAACAAGGGTAGACAACATTTTCTAATAGAAAAATTTATATGTTCTACAGCACACACTCCACCTACAGATCAAGGGTTCACATATAGTGACACAAAAAAAGGAGTGTAAAAGAACAATCAGAGGAAAGGTATAGTACTAGGGTGCACAGAGATTTCGAATGAGGGAAACAAACCATATGTACTCACAGAGTTAGCCATACTGTATAACCAGGGAGTTGTTATGAAAAATATATATATGTACATGATAAATTATATATAATTGGAAATGTAATGAGTTAGAAAATCCAGAACAGTGAAAAAACTTCCAGCCTCCACCGGGATTCGAACCAATGCCTCCCGCTTTATAAGCGGACACCCTAACCACTAGGCTATGGAAGCTGATTGTATGTCCAGAGGTTCGAAACTGGTAAGGAAGGTCATAATTCCACTGTAGGCGTTTGTAACATGTATCGAACAATACTAGTTCTGTTTTGGTGACATATTCCATAACAACTCCCTGGTATAACAGCTGATGCTGTTTTCTGTGTGTTTTAAATTAGATCCCAAACACAAAATATTGGTGTCAACTTCCTTTTCATGGCTATAAAATGAACAATTAGAAATGTGTTTTCTTTCAAAACACACTTTAAACTTTACAGAGTTATACTGTCATCTAGTCTGGGGGAAAAGAAATGGGTGGAAATGTTTGTCTAATCATCAGACACACTTTAATCCATTGGCATTCTTCAAGCCTCATCCCTCAAATCTGGGCTTTGTTTATTTAACACTGCAAACCTCATTAAACTTTGCCGGGCAACCCCTACCTTCTAGAGATTGTAGATTGACAAGCACATACAAACACGCAGCCACGTTCGCCCGATGTGTCAGCCAATCTGACGCCTTACTTTATGAACAGTTTGCATTGAGGGCGATGAATTATTCTTACTAGCAAATACTGCGATATTTATCCGGTATATTTAATTCATTAGCCTCATTAAATGTTGACTGCGAACTGGTAAGAGCCTTTGGGTGGATATTTTTCTTTGGTATACAGTCATTCCTTTTATTAGTTAAAATATGTATCATACAGGCCACAGGGTGTGTAATTAACTTTCTACATTTTGTAAAACATTTCATCCTGCGAGTCATGTCTTCATTTTTAGAAAAGACACTTTCTCCCATGAACCTCAAATATTGAGGCAAATAAACTCTCTTAAAGTGGTACTGCCTCCATATCCTTGCAAGCCAGAGTAAACTCCTGAGTCCAGTAATTTTGAAAAAGTATTTCTTGATAATTTTGGGATAACTCTGCACACTTTAAAATAAAGACATGCACCACTTTGAGATGGATTATGGCATAGAAATATCTTCAAAACATACTGATTCTAGTAAATTTTGAACAATTGTCTTGATAATTTGGGGTAACTTTGCACAGGCTTTAAAATAAAGACATACACCACTTTGAGATGGATTATGGCATAGAAATATCTTCAAACCATACTGATTCCAGTACATTTTGAACAATTTTTCTTGATAGTTTGGGATAACTCTGCCTTTTTTTAAATAAAGACCTACACCACTTTGAGATGGATTATGGCATAGAAATATTTTCATAACATACTGATTCCAGTAAATTTTGAACAATTTTTCTTGATAATTTGGGACTCTGCACACTTTAAGATAAAAACCTATACCAATTTGCTTTGGATTATGGCATAGAAATATTTTCAAAACAAACTGATTCAAGTAAATTTTGAACAGTTTTTCTTGATAATTTAGGATAACTCTGCACACTTTAAAATAAAGACCTGCACCACTTTGAGATGGATTATGGCATAGAAATATTTTCAAAACATACTGCTTCCTGTACATTTTGAAAAAATGTTCTTGATAATTTGGGATAACTCTGCACACTTTAAAATAAAGACCTGCACCACTTTGAGATGGATTATGGCATAAAAATATCTGCAAAGCTTATGCTGCTTTAACTGTAAGTAGAATGAAGCAACATTGATACCCAATACTTGACACAGCATCAACAATTGTCTGTTTCCAGGGAGCAAGAACATAATCGTGAAAATTCCTCTTTGATGGATGATTCAATATGCTAGCTGTCATGCAGAATGTTCCAGTTGTCCTTGGTGCCTATTGTCTGACAGTATATCACCAAGCATATCATAACTTTAAATAACATAATGTATGAGTCAAGACCTTTAAACAGGAATCTTTATGAACCTTCAAACGAATGCTTATTCACGGTGTTGCTCGATTTATATGCAAGACATTGTGCCGGCTACCGGTGTTACGTACAATGAAGTATTGATATTAATAACTTTTTCGAATGTTGTGTATAACATCTGTTCTACGCATGGATTGAAATCGGGAGGGAGCTTAGGGAATTCTTGCACGGTAGTCAGCAAAGCCTGTGGCTTAGCTAGCCTGTTATATAGGTTTTTATTGGCACACTCGATGTTACCCCATTTCCTCTACCCAGACTGGTGGTAATTGTATACCAGCAGACCAAGTCAGCCATACCAGCAGATGAGAGGCTTCTCATTCATACCTGCATTTTTTATGACATAGTAGTGCTGAGTACTGCTGATGCATGAATGCATGAATGCATGAATGCACAAATTGGGTTTTGTATAGTTTCCATGGGGACCAAAAACAAAAATCCAGAAATTTGCTGGCATGGATATTCCAAGCAACCTTGAAATTTTAAAGTATCTGCCAACTCAGAACCCTTACATTCTCATCCAATTTTCTACATGATCTTTTTTCGTCCTGTGTCACAAGTAGGATGCTAAAGGGCTGCAGCACGACACAGCTGAGGTTGCATAGGACATAACAAATTATGTTTCTTTGTGCTCTTCAAACAATAGAAAATGTTGAGCTGCAGAGATAATCTCCATGATTAGATTTGATATTGATGAAGCCTTTCTGCAGGGGACATCTTAGATGTTGCCTCTTTCTTTTTGACACAGTAACTTAATTCTTTACCCCCCCCTCATTAACCTGTCTCCCCACAACTATTGTACTATCGTATCCTCATCCAGTCCCAATCATGCTCAATCAAGTATTTTAATTTTAACCATAACCTCCCCAGTCCTACTTGTCCTAACTCACATATCTCCTCACAACTATGCCACTCTAATTACCATTTATCCTGTTCTGTTGGGCACTTAACATCCCAAACACATTCCCATGTGAGTATTACAACTGTATCCTTTCCTAACTGACCTTTGACCTTTTGCTCCCCCCAACAACAGCTTCCCTCAATGCAACTCTGCCCTGTCCTTTCCCACAAAGACTGTTGTAAAAGTTTTATCAAACTACACTGCACTATATTCCTAATTATTGGATGCCATAACTATCTCTGCAATAGTTTGGGTGACTGAGATCTTCACTGACATGACTAATAACAATTGATCATATATAACAAAATTCTCACTTCTTGAATGTAATCGTTCCTTTTTCTGGTGCAGATATTTCTTCAGGGACTTTTTTCTTCTCCTTGACATCTTTGATCTTCCATACTTTGACACCTGGTAAACAAAGGTAGAAGCAATTTGAGATTGAGTATATTTCCATAACTGTACAAAATATACATATTTAGAACAAAATTTTTTTTTTTTTTAACAAGGTGGTGGAGGTCTGAAGGAGCTGAGCATTTATGATTAATCCCCTAAATACAGAAAGGCAAAGGATAATAAAAACAGAAAACAGAACAACGAAGGAACAACGAAAGTCAAAATCCACCTAGAAGCAATAATCACTTATTAAAGCAAATGAGATTTCAGTTTCGATTAGTTTTGGCATCTAAACAACTCCATATACTGACAACGGTGTTTATCAAAATGCATCGAGAAATTTCTGTGGCAGTAAAATTGGTTCAAAGATGTTTAGAAAAACGTGTGTTATGGCTATGAATATCACTGTCATACTTAGAGTATGCATCAAAATTGCGGGCCAATCTCTATTTCCGCACACCTACAGTATGTATACATAAACAAAGTAACTTGAAAATTGTAAGTACAAAAAATAGGTAGGATTTTGTAAATATGAAAACAGGATTTTACTATGAGCACGATAATTAGAGTTCGTTATCAGTCGAATAGCCTTCTTTTTGGAGAATGTGTAGGTTGTGTAAAATAAGATGGAAATGCAATTCCCGAGATAATATTACAATAGGACATTCTGGAATGGATATTTAAGTGAATCAAGAAGTATGGGGTGGTACGAAATAACAAATTTTATAAAGGATTCCAATGATCTTATAGATATATATGAGAACAAAGAGAATTAATATGATTCTTCTTTGTAAAAAGGGAATCTATATAATTTACCAAGAAATTTATTTTTGTCAATCAAATAAATGTAACCATTATCAATAAAACAGTCGATTGCATCGACCTAATGTTTGAATGGGACAAAATATCATGAAATTTGATTGAGTGACATTTTAGTGAAAACTTTTAATGATCTAAATAAACAAAGTAAAGCACTAGCAAAGTTCTGTTTGAATATGAGAACATTGATATTATATTCTCCATAACAGCTGAAACTGTTGGTACTGGGATAATCCTTGTATGTACAGTACTCAAATTTAACCAGTGCTCAAAGAAAGGAGGAGTATCTTGATAATCATTTTGGTATTAATACCAGCAGCTGTGAGCAAAGTTGCACAGCTTGCCTGAGTACTATTTTATAGATGACACAATATTTTACCTCAAGACTTTGGCAGAAAACACACAGACAGTTTGCCAAACCTTCAATATTATTTGTTCCATGATACAGTATGTGAGTATGCTTGACTAAACTGCATGCATATTGTCTTTGACAACAGCAACGCGCATTGACCAAAAATGAGAAATCAGCACTTACAAGGCCAAAAACGTCAACATTATTTGTTCCATGGTACCTGTATGTGAGTAGAATCAACTAAATTGCATGCCAGTCTGCGAGACAATCAAGCCTGCCTATAAAGTCCTCCTCAAATTCACTCAAGCATTAATAGTTTGCTACTTTATAGCATAAACTACCCCTTGAAATATACTGTTATTAGGATTCATCCTTGGTCGCACCTAGATAATTGACCAGTCACCTGTATGATTGTAAACACAAGTGCACTGCTCTAATGGCCAGGACTAGTTTCCTGTGTGTGAAGACAAGTTTGGCTTGACCACTGAAATAATACACTTAATGATGAATTTGTGCAGAGGAGCATTCAGTATGGCTAGCAACTCGGGTTGATATATAATCTCCCCTGTTTTTGGCCAACACAGGAGACTTGGGTGGTACTTGTATAGGCAGGAAAGATCATAATGTGGCTCACATATTTTTATTTGTTTACAGCAAAGGGCATGACCAGAAATGAGACAACAGCTCTTACAAGTTGCATTTGATATATTCGTTAACAGCCCACTTAATCTAAGAGACAGTACTAGCTTGTTTTATTGATAAAATCTTGGTAATTAAGGATTTAATTTTCATCAAAACTAGATGGAATCTGAAGAAAATGCTATCGCCTATAAACATCTGTGTAAACATGTATGGAAATTCCAAACGAACAATGATTTAATTATCAACGAATGTACTCATCAACTGTAACAGACCTTTGAAACAGTGACTAATGAGGTGTCTAGTGCAGTGGCTAATGGGTTGTCTTCTAATGAAATGATGGCATTTAAGAATCTTTAGAGCTTCAAAGTGCAACTTCAAAGTGCAACTTCAAAGTGCAACAATTATCAATCTTGGATGAATGCACAGGTCTACACATGACAAAACTGAGTTAAGTACCAGCATCTACGCATCTAGCAGTTGTTCATATATTACTTTTCAAAGATGAACTCCCTCAATAACAGTGCAAGCCATCGAAGGACACAATTTAAGACCTATACCCTCAAGTCATTTAGTGCTACATTGCTTTTCTCATTGTTTGCATTTTTCAGTATTACATAATTACGGCCGATACATCATTGCTCTCCCATGTGCTCGATTCATATTTTGGACTGACTTCCTTGCATTGATAAACAACTTTGTTATTCTTTTGACAATTTTAATTCGCTTGTTCTCCGAAAATGGGCCCAAATTGTTGGCAAATACAGTACATCAACGTGATTCTGTGATTATTAACTCACTACCCAATGGTACAGTAGGCTACCGATAGAAGAGTGTACACAAGGTTAGGGGGTGATTCTGTGATTATTAACTCACTACCCAATGGTAGGCTACCGATAGAAGAGTGTATACAGGGTTAGGGGTCATTATTCGTGTATATGATGCAATGCATCGTGAGGTTTCAAGGCAATGACTCAAATACGATTGATGGCACTGTCTCTACTATCTACACCTGGGGTGGGCAACCTACGGCCTGCGGGCCACATGCAGCCTGCCAGTGATTTTTTTTGCGGCTGTGAGATGTCTCAAGAGAAAGAAAAAAATCAATCTATTTTACATCATCACAAAAAACGAGCTAGCTGCTTGGAATTTATCGGCACTAATGATGCTGTCAGGTAGGCCTATTATCCCTATTAATTATCAACTGTACTGTATTGACATTGTGTTTTGTGAATACAGATTAAGTACACATACTGTACCTATTGCTTGAAAGATCTCAGAATCAAAGTTTTGAAATCAACAGCAGGTCGTTGGTTAGGTGCAGCCCAGTCAATTTTTCACTCCTTATATCTGGCCCATTCATTCAAAAAGGTTGCCCATCCTTGCTCTACACAAAAACGTTATACTATACCACACTTGTCTACATAAACCTGCATCTAAGCTGTTCAAAAATGCTGCAGCTTGAACTTCAATTGCGACAAGTCATACAATGTTAAATCACACAAGGTGTTGCAAGAGTGCATAGGCAATACAGGGCCGGATTTAGACATGTGGAGGCCCGTGGGCAACCTTCAGTGGTGGAGGCCCCCCTCCAGTGATCGCCGTCCTGGGGGAGGTGTGTAAGGGGAGGGGTATTGGATTTTTTTCCAATAATTAAGGGTTCTTGGATGCGAAATGGTGCAGTATTTTGTGATTTCTGAAGTAAATTTTGTGATTTCTGAAGAATTTTCATTACGGTATGTAGGCCTGTTTGCCTGCAAAATTTTCAGTACAAGTAAAAAGGTTGCTACAACCTCTCTCACTCTCTGGAAACTGCAAAATGTTTTCAAAATCAAGGTTAGGGTTAGAATATCAGGTCAGGGTCCATTATAAGGGGATATGGAGCATTTTCTTTCATAATCCGACGTCAAAAATGACTAAAGTTATCTAGAAATTGGGTTCTGGAGAAAGGGGGTGTTGTCCCATTTTCAAGAATTTGATCGGCCTACATATGCTAATTATCCCGGACAACCAAAAAAAACTCAAACCCAGGGCCTAAACTTGCTTTTAGCTGGACTGGACTAACATGATTCATGACGAACATGTTAATGCCAATTGCCAACTGCCCAGACGCGCACGGGCCTGTGTATGTGTGTGTAGAGGGGGTGAGAAGACAGTTGTTTCATCATTGCAAATGAAAAGAATCAATTAGCAATACCTGTCTGAGATCTAGAGGGAGGTGATGCCAGGCGCACTGTCAGGGTGTACTGAAATGTTTCAACCAAAACCATTAACCTAGTCAAGGGCGGCGGAAGCACTTTTAATCTGGGGGGGGGCACCGACATCAAAGGGCACTTTGCAGAAATTCGATTGGACTGATGCTGCCTTATATTTAGTACCCTTTATAACTCTTATTGTATTATCTTATTTGCGTATACACATCACTCCATCAACGCCCCCCCCCCCCCTCTCAAGGAAAATATGCATACTACCACTGCAATATCCAGTGTGCAAATTGGGAAACAAGGAACAAGTCTTCTTTTGATCGACAAAATGAGGTGAAATCATGCTAGTTGCACGTAGGAATCTTCCGAATTAGAGTTTATTTCTTGTTAATACCTTAACAAATTTTTCCATTTGAAATAGGTTTGAGTTTGACCCACAGAAATTCATTAAAGGTCAGGGGCGTAGCCAGGAATTGCAAGGTTGTATACACGACTATCTGAGCGGAGCGCCACCATCGGTTGGCGCGGAGCGTACAAGAAAATTTTTGGTTTTACAAAACCCTCAGATGGTCGGAAACGGCCCTTCCCAATGGTCATTTTGGTTCCCTGGCCTCTTGCTTACTTGAGACACCTCAATTTTTATGTAGAAAAAGGGCACATTTTTAACCTGAGGAAAAGTGGGGGGGCACGTGCCCCCTGTGGCCCCCCCCCCTCAGTTCCACCGCCCTTGAACCTAGTTCTAAAGAAAATAGACGCTGAGATTGATGTCTTTGGATATTAGGCCAATCATGTTTGTCTGCCGATGTGTGATTTGCAATAACGGGAAAACAACCACTGTTTCTACCATTCACAAAGAGATACAATTAAAATTGAATATGACTTCAAGCGTATGCATGGTGTAAGCCGCGCGCAAAATGATTTTGATTGATGATATTTGTCAGCCTACATTTAATTTGTTTTCTTCAAATTTCCCCTTACATATATTTTTTCATGAAGTATGTGGAGGCCCCTTGTTGTGGAGGCCCGTGGGCAGCTGCCCACGTTGCCCATTGGTAAATCCGGCCCTGGGGCAATATGCCTAGGGGCACACACTTGGGAGTCTAAGGAAGCCACAATAGTTCTAATTTTCATGACAGGTTTAATTACAGATCTGTAGTTTGCAATAATGTAAATTACTTTTTTTTGCTCAACATTTGGAAAATTGGTAAAAGAACCTTACTCTTCATGAATTCTTTCAGCTTTCTTCTGATAGCATTCAGTAACACCAAAATATCCAGTTATTCAGATCTGATTAAAAAAACATTAATCCCTGAGGCATCCATAATTTTGTACGGGAATTTCAGTCAAAGGTCTAAGGATTTAAAGAACTTTGTTTTGAAATTCAGAAAGGCTCCATGTGATAGAGGAACTTGTATGATATAAGATAATAAGATAAACAAATGAGATTTTTTGCTTTTGTCTACTTGTTTGGTTGGAATTTTATTTCTGTCTTTTGTTATATTATATAGTTTCCATGAAGTAGAGTACAGTACATACCCTGGAGGAATGGTGCTATAATATTCATTGAAATGTAGGGTGGGGAGACAGGTAAGCGAGGAACGAAGTAAATCTATAACATTCATTGAAATGTAGACAAGCGTGACTCACTCTTTAATATTAAAGTTTATGAAGTTGAAAACACATCTGTACTGAATATAAATCACACAGGCATTTTGTACCTAGACTTCGGTTAAACATGTAACAGGCTAGCTCATATCCAATTAGCTTAGAACACATGTATGTATTTTACCTGTTTTATCAAAAGTTCAATTAAAATTTATTCAATTTGCTGAATCCCTTTGTAACTATTAAACAGCTTTATAGAAGCTTTCAGCATCTGTTCAGTGCTGCTTTGTGAAAAAAGTCCTCAAATTCGATATGTACGGCCGGAAATATTCCAGACAGATTTGAAAGTTAGTGTGCCATCCCTACATTCAATCAAACATTGTCAAAAGGCATCCATAGGTATATTAAGCCAACAGAGACTCACCTAAAAATTCCAAAAACAGATCGCTACTGGAAACCTTGCCGAGTCCAGCGATGAACTGTAACAGATCCTCACAAGCAACCCTTCTTTTGCTGCCTGACGTAACATCACTCTTGACCAACGACCGCTTGGGAAGCTCTGGAAAGACGGTAGCAGAAAGCTTTTCGTCCATAGCTTTCCGAAGATTCTCAAATTCTGAATAGCGTCTGGTGACCTGTTTTGGACAACATTTTGGATCAATATTTTAATGAAACAATTATCGGCTTAGGTATAGTACTCGTTAATTTTGAAAACTCATTAAAATGGCTAAAATAGTCGAATTCATCAATTAAAATGACTGGACTACTTATTCTAATTCACAGACAATTTCGATCAGTTCCTCAGATGCAACAACAAAACTCAAATGACAGATCTTAATCACAATGTAGTACCTGTGCATATACATTGTCAAGGACAAAATTTGTTTATCAATATGTTCACCAAGCTCTGTTATTTATATATTAAAGCTTAATGAAAGAACGTGTCTTGGCTAAGTTATCATTTGAAGTCATAAAACAACGGCATTAACATTAACATTCAGGATTGCACTGAGGAACCGACACCATCGTCAACTCAGCCTGAAGGAGCGCTCTATATGTATGTTAAGGTACCAGTGAAATGGGGCAAATTTTAATTAAATTTAAAAAAAGGCTACTTCAAGCATATTACTCCATATGATGTGCAAGCATTTACATCACTGCCACTGAGCAATATATACATATTACCAGTCTGTAAATTACAGTTTCGTGACTATATTTGCACAGCCTATAATTACACTATTACTAATACTTTTACTCAGAAGTTACATAAGAGCCATACTGTAAGTCCCTTGTTTTAGCCACAAAGCTTAATATCTGTCACAACTCTACCATTTTAATTTCCTATCTATCTAGCTAGCTAACAAACTGGTCCTTTACAGCACACTAGCTGTTACTCAGAAGTTACATAAGAACCATAAGTCCCTTGTTTTGGGTATTTGGAAGCCACAAAGCTTCATCTAGCATAGCGAAATTATCTATTATATGGAATAATTTCTCATATTAAACTGAGGTCTATTTAAACTAAGTAGTGACACAAGTTGTACATGTATGTATGCACACATCAAATAAATTGTCAGAAGATTTCTATTAAAACTGAAAGGTCTTCCAAAACAGCTTATTCATTTCAACAACAAAAATTAACAACAGACCATCCAAAGGGATTGTTCTTGTTTTAATTTGATCTTATTATTATTGGCAGATATTTTGGAGGGTAAGAAGCCCTAGCAGTATACTGCATTGTTCAGTTCATGTTAGGTCCATCCATGCTAGCATTCTAAAGTTTTGGAAAAATACTTACAGGCTATCATTTAATGAGTAATAGTAAGAGGGCCTGATATTTTGATCCTCACAGGATCTTTTTCAGAAGCTGAATGACAAGTAACAATACTAACAAAAGGGGCAAATACACTCAGAGAATACAGACAGACAACCTGTCTGTATTCTGTGTGTGTATTTGTAACTTGCATTTGTAACTTGTCATTCAGCCTCTGAAGAAGATCCTGCTAGGATCGAAACGTCACGCCCTCTTACTTTTACACATACTCTTACACAGGCTCTTTGGTGGTTAAGCAGTTTGCTAACAGTTTTGTTTTACTTTGATTGGGCTATCATTTAAAAAGGGTGAAAATTAAAAGTCTGCAGGCCTAATGTGTTGACACCTCAGTTCACAGATAGAGTTTTGAAGAGTCAGTAAATAAAAGAGGTTTGAAACTTTACACATGATGTGATCTAGGCTGATGACTATGTTCTTGTTGTTCACAAACTACTAAAAATGCTTCAACAAAAAAAAACACAGTATTCAAACAGTGCAATAAGTACAAAGTTGATACAGCTACCTTGTGTACAGATTAATCCCCCATGCATTATTTTATGGCCTATTTTGCATACTAATTTCGTTACCGTTACCCGTTAACAATTACAGGCGGGGAGCTGACCGTTCGGTATAATGAAGTACCCCACCAGTAAGGCTTCAAATTTTAAGGACATCCCTCTACCTATAGCTGTAATTATATACAAAGGGTTTACTGTATGGTCTGCTAAAGTAATCAACTAAATGTGTATAGATCTTTCTATGAATAAAGGTTTCAAATTTGTGTAATTCTTGTTGAACTCAGATATATGTTAAACAAAGAATGTTTCCCAACTCTCTTGTCGATTTCAAGATGTAAGACACATGAAGTTCATTTTGCCGTAACTGTTTCTTTATGATTTAAGATTTTTCCAGAAAAAAATGACATAACGATTCACAGTGTGGTACAGACACAAAGACTGTCTCAACTTGACCTCAACGATGACCGTTGTATTCAAAAGGTGATCTACTGCCAATGGCTACAACAACTGAGTGAATCTCCTAAGATGGTTAGTGGGCAGTAATTTTTTACTTCTTTTTTCAGTTTTCAACCGAAATTAATCATGGGATTTTTCTCTACTTAAAATAAAGTAACTTCATTATGCACGCTTCACCACATATATATACATGTATCCTTCACAGTGCATGTTGCCTTAATAAACTTTGGGGTAAAATATTACATTTGGTTGAATGCACTTTCGGTCTTGATGCCAAAAGTACGGTCATCTTTGGGCATAAGTTTAATAAATCAGTTTGCTCCACCATCTGGATATAGTAACCAAACACGCCATCATGCAATCAAGATGTATTCACATCGCTGACCAAGGTCGCGAGTAAAACGGTTTTAATCGAATATCCACACTGTGTGAACAACAGAATCTACTTTTCCAGATTTGCATGGAATCTTTTTTTGTTTTTTTAGTTGCTTTCTGTTTATATTGCTTTTTCTTTCTTATGGAGCTTCAAAGTTTTACTAACTTAAACACACAAACCCAATTTCATGCTTAATGAACTTCATGTTACCTTTCCTATTTTAGTTTTAACTTTTCTTCTTTTTTTTTTCTTTAGGAAGGAGAAACTGTCCTAAAATATCACAAACGGTACCGCATGTTAGGTACTTCTCAATGTGCGCGAATCCACGTCACATACGAATGATTAAACAATATCGATAAACAAACAACATGGCAAGAGCAATCATTGCGAAGCAAGGAAACATAAAATACAACTATATTTTCCTTTGATTGTAGAATATATTACACCGTGCTTATTACCATAAGAGAAGAAAAACGCCGATCTCCCGCCAAATACTGGCCATCTGCCACTTGTAATCAGGTAGAAACTAATTATATTCTCTCTTCTTGGTCGGAATTTTTTTACTGCTTAAGTATTGTTTCAACTGGTTTCCCTTCCAAACAAAATAATTGTGCCCAGCTGTCCTACATCTTACACACCATTGCAAATTATCACCCTTGAGCCATCTCGACAGACCGCAGTAGTGTTTTTTACGGAAAGGTAGCAAGTTTTATCGGTGAGATATGAAGAAATCACTGCACGCATGGGAAGTTATCTGTAATATTTATGACAAACAAACTCTCATCTCTACATGTCACATATGTTATCAGTTCTTGAAAGTTTGTTCTTGATGCTGAAAAGTTTATTGAAAACAACCAACTGGTTGAATTTAGGTTTCTTTTCTATAAGCAAAGCACTTAAAGGCATTGAAGACTCGCCCCAAACCACGTGCCGCCATCTGAAAAAGTTAACTTTCCATTGTTTGCAAGTGAAGTTTTTTTCGTGTCGCTACAAAATGCAGACAGTAATGAAACTGGATACGTTGTTAACTTTATCTAGACCTGAGATGTCCATCGCTGCTATATGTACACTGTGTTGTGGGTATTGACCGTAGCTGCATGTATTGACTGTACACTAGTGTCTAATTACCGACGGTAGCAAGCTGTGTGTGTATTTTCTGGGATCGATGGTGGTGTCTAACACTTCTGTTACACCTCATTCGAAACTAGGTCAGATTACCGGCATGAGACGTTTCTTTGTGCGCGAGTCTTCAATGCCTTTAAAGAAACTGAGTGGTTACTTTACCGCATCGAGAGATCTAGCTCCATAGATCCTCATTTTATTTTATTTCACTATTTTATCAATCTTTGATTCAACATTTAGCCTTTATACCTAACAAGGTATATTATGTGTATACTTCTAGTGCTCAGAAGAAGCAAGTTTATAGCCAGTTTATCTTTTCTGTGAATATTAACTGGTTATAAAAATTAAGTGCTAACTATAACTGCACTAGTTTAGACCAAGGAAAAGTGAATAAAGCTTTTTACAGACCACATTGGATTCTAAAGTGATTTAAAAGTGATAATCCAGAGTTTTCACAAAATTTACTTAGCCTGAGTCCAAGCCAATGTAAGCTCAATACACACCAAATCTGTGGCAATTACCAAGTTCATTTCCAAGACCATCCATCATCAAATGTAGATAATGTTTTTTTTTTAAGGTTTCGATATTTCTTGAGGGGGATATACTGTCGTCTCGACAAACAGTTTTGATTTTACCGGTTTGGGGATGATCATCCCTAGGGTATGATTTGAATTTGCAGTCCTATCCGGTATAAATTATGACATAAATTTGATAATTATCTAACACAATTTAATTTTCTTTTCCTTTTACTTTTCTCACATATGTCATCTCTGTCAACCAACATTTACGGTTTCACTCAATTGACCTAATTGCAATCCCTTTACTGTCCAGGAAAACACTTTAAATTACCAATTTAACCTTCTTTTGGCTCACGTCACATTATAATCAGAATTTAGGCAACTGTGAAGGATAAATCTGGATCTGCCCGAAATATGTGCCAAATTAAGCTTACAAATATTGGTTTAACTACAAACCCATGGGATAATTAGTAAATTATGCGCTAAGAGCATAGACAAGATTTTTGATGTTATTACATACTTGTTTTGTGTAGTTTTGTTCGTTCGAGATCAACTTTAACCCTTGGACAAAAATTGCGATACTGCAGATTTTTCGCACACTTTGCTGACATTTGAAAGTAGCTGAGGTGAAACAAACAAATTGTTCCTGTTTTGATGGTAAGTGCTTGGGACTCACCATGAACTGAACGACATCGCCAGGAAAGTGACTCTCTGTCTTAAAGTACGCAAGTCTGGAGATTACAATGATGTTGAATTCCTCTTCCTTGGAAAGACCAAATCGACCCGAGACCTCCTTAAACTCAGGGACAGTGATGTCGATTCCCGTTTCCTCATTTTTCAGGAGCCTGAGGAAAGTTACAAAGTGTGTGAAGAAAGTTATTAAAGTTATATAAATGCTCTTCAATGAATAGCAATGCAGGAGAATGATATGCATATAACCAAACCTGCATATCAAAAAAGTAATTAACCCTCAATGCTTCATAAATAACACAGCCACACCCAACTGTTACAGTATCACAACCTGCATGTCGCCTGCATTAACCTACATAATTGAAGTTTTAACCCTCAAATGTGAAAAAATTAATGATGCATTTCATATGTCCCTTTATGTCCCTATTACATATGTCCCTAGGATTATAAGCCTCAGTGATACACACTTTTCTCTGTTGACACTAAACGCACATATATGCATTAATTAAAGGAAGACAAAACTAAAATATTGAACTTTTTTATTCTTTATAATATAAAACTGATGCAGGATAAGTCAAATAGGATTCCATGTGTACTGTGTACTCATCTGTATCTCTGTCTCACCTTTCAAACATGATTATAGCAAAATTTTAAAAATGTAAGACGTTAACATGCAAGTATCACATTTGTAGTTTCATGCCATGAACACAAAAAAAATTTACTCCCAAAGAAGTCTGTTGAATTCAGAGAGATTCAGTAAGCATCCTAACACATGCCATACTTCATGAATAAAAGTGGTGGAGTGAATCCCATTCCATGAAACACATTCCACACAGTTATTATGAGGGGACTTAATGTAGTCCTAACACATTCCACACTTTAATCAGGGGACTGACTGAAGTTCTAACACATCCCACACTTTAATAAAACTAGAGCCTGTGAATTCATGAATTGAAGTCACTTAATGTCCTAACACATCCCACATCTAATGATTAGAAGATATTTGGTCAACATCTTATCAATACACCTC
The DNA here is from genome assembly GCF_037975245.1 of Apostichopus japonicus. Lineage (NCBI taxonomy): Eukaryota > Metazoa > Echinodermata > Holothuroidea > Aspidochirotida > Stichopodidae > Apostichopus > Apostichopus japonicus. The sequence goes on from NC_092577.1 coordinate 32,978,220, forward strand.
ACACTTTATGAATTAAAGAGATTTAGTCCATGTCCTTGTATGTACCACACCTCATGAATTAATAATAGAATACATTCTGTTGGCATAAACCTACATTACTTTTGTCCTCATCTCACCATTGGTGATTTCACCCTTTTCATGTGTAGCTGGAAGAATCGATTGGAACACATAGTACCAAACTGGTATTTGACTCTCCACCCTCAGAAACTCATACAGAATTAAAATAAGTCTTGTGGTTGATATGATTAATATGCTTTATCACAACAACAATAACAACAACAACAATTTAAGTTCCTGGAATGTACGTTTTGCACTTAATCAAACGTGACAGTTTACTAAAATACAAAATGAAGATCACTGACTAGATTAACATAAAATAAAATAAAACTGTTAGCAAACTGCTTATCCAATATAACTGCCTATCCACTAGAGAGCCTGTGTAGGAGAATGTGTAAAAGTAAGTAAGCCTGACGTTTCGATCCTAGCAGGATCTTTCTTCATAGGCTAGATGAACATAACACAGAGTCTTACTAAGTTGAAATAACTGTCTGGCTGGCACACTGAAAGTTTAAATTTAAGACTTATGACCTACAAATTCATGACAGAAATCACAATTACAGAAATTGACCAACCTTCTTCTTCTTCTTTTTTTGGAAAATTGGCCTACAGATCTTTTACATTAATTTGGTAAATGCAACTGCTATCTAGGACAAGTTAAAATGCTGTCAAATTTGTTATCTAGCCAGAGCCCAGAAGAAAAATCAGTTCCCAAAACCATGATGTAACAAGCTGAAAATAAGATTAATCTTTCCGAAGTTAAGATACGAGCATACTGGATAATGAAACTCACTGTATCTTTGCTTCAGCTGTTTCATTTTGTATTTATATATGTTAGCAAAATAGAAACCAAACATTCACATTAATAGGTTTCAAAAACAACAACTGGGAATTGGTCAGAGTAATTACCAGAAATCTTGACAGCTATGCCAGAAGGAGATTACAAATTATATACATGTTTAGAAAGAGTTCAGAAATTCTTAGAAGTTCACAGCATAATCTGCATTGACCCTAATTCTTTGCTATATTTACAGAGAGATGTGTTGCAAGATATTTTCAGTTCAAACCTACCAACTTAAAGTAGATGCAGTATTTTGTGAAAGATACCAATCAAAGCTATAGTTGAGTTGTACCTAAATTGCATCGTGTAACAGACCGTGTAAATATTAATGCACATTTAATGGAACATCCATGAATGGAACTAAGAGATCAATCTTGCAATAACCTGCTAGGTTTCTCATCAGTAGCCAGTTGCTTACTAGGTGCTACTGTTTCTAACATATATGTCTCATTTGCAAACCGCTATTTAAAGTTAATAAACCTAATTTCATCACTGCTACTGTAGACTTTTGTTACTTACGGTATCTAGTTCAAGTACTACCTGGTGCGCAAAATTCCACCATTTTGTATGTATGTATGTATGTATATTAGATCCTCCTGCAAGCAGGAACTCGCGAAGAAGCCTAATTGGCTTATCAAAGCCGCAAGCTGACCGAAGTCAGTCTCTCACATTCATATTTAACGTCCATGATTATGAATTGTTAATTGTCAACAACCCTGTAACTGGACGACATACATTAATCTGGGAGTGACTCGAACCAGGGACCTTATGATTGAAAGGCACCAGTGTTAACCACTGAGCTAACACTCCACATTTTGGGGGTAAATGGGGGAGAGGGTGGGGAGGGGGATAAGATGCTGCATGATAATTTCATCCCAGGGGAAGAGTACAATGTTGATAGAAATGGAGGGTACTTAGACACAACTTTTCTGTTTCAATAGTATTCTCCGTATATACTGGTGATATATTTACTGTAGACCTACATGTGGAGTTTTGTTGGTAATATTCTTTATGTCGGTAGGAGGTTGATTAATTCCTCCATTGATTTTTTTCTTGGGGCATGCTAATACCCCTCCCGCCCCCTCTAGAAGTATATATGGTTGTGCCCCTGCTGCATACTTCACCATATTTTGAAACATTCAAAACCAAATCCAGCTTTATGTATAAGCTAAGTATATGTAATATTCTATTATGCTATTAGCTACTGTATAACAACTAGCCTGTACTGTATCTTACAGTATGCTCAAACTGTGCCTATTCCAATATAACTTCTTGAACCAGCCTTTGACTATTTCACCAAGGTGTATGTCTGTCACATGCTAGTTCTATATTTAACCCCACCCCACCCCCCTCTCCCTCCACTTTATATCAGACTTTAAAGGATTACTACCAAAGACGAATTTGAGTAGAATATAGTCGATCGGACCTACTGCGTTGAAGGTAATTTGTTTTTAAGATGTTCAGTATTTATAAATATACTGCGGTTTTCAACTACTGTACCACTCATTTGTGCAAACGTTTCTCTATAGATATAACAATGTGGTTAGAAAGTATCACTTGGATCTATGAGAGATCAACTTCTGTGTCTATAGTTGCTATTCAAAATATGCTAATAATAATAATAATGATAATATTAGTAATTAAGAATGCTCTCATATATCCATCCGAGAGGCTGCTCGAGGCACGGGAGAGAAAATGAGAAGAAGAAAGCAAAACAAATGAACAAAATAATTATTGGTTAAACATTGATGAATGCTTGATGCATGAGATGAGTTTCTGGAAGTTTTTTGAAAAAAGGTAAGCACAACATCTGAGTTCTAGTGGTAATGTCTGAACATTTTAGTTAATTTCAGATAGTGTGGGAGATGAATGTGTGGAGAATAGGCGCAGGATGGGTGGGCAGGGGGTTAAAAACAGCAACCCGCTTCCATTTCAATCGTATAGACCATTAAGGCTTGTCCATAATTATTAAGGAGGATAACTGATTCTTTGCTTGTCAAAGAACTTTATTGAGGCTAAAATTACCCCACTATACCTAAACCATACATGGTAATGTACTGTACCATAACTTTTTAAAGGGAAACACTTTATTGTTGCAAACCCTGATATAACTAGCAGATCTATCAAGTTGTCCAAGGGATCAAGTCAATGCTCTAAAGTGCAGGTATCAACAAAAAGGCCACACATGGGCAAGGACTTTGTCCTTTGACGACCCAGTAACCTCCCACGGTACACTGACCAAGTCGAGCGGTCAATTTTTACTCAGGCTTGAAAATTTTGATAAATTGCCGGTTGTTCCAGGGACCAACAATCATAAAAATCAGAGAGCTCAAGAAAACTGCATCAAAGGGCAATAATTAAATTCAAATGTTTTTTTTTTCATATGCTTTACAGGTGTACAGTAATACGTGACAAAAATGATAAGAAACTGGTATAGTTACAGATATGTAGGGGCACTAGATAAAACAATGTCAGGTCAAAGCAGAAAGTTAAAGATGCGGTTATTTCTCTTACGGCACCACAAGCAGATAATATAGTTACTGATTGTCAGGATCTTGCAGATCTTTTGAACAACTATTTTGTGTGGGTTTTTACAAGAGAAGATATGAGTAGTATTCCAGATTTTCAAGCCCGGGGAAGTGATGGTCCTAAACTGTATACGGTCTTATTTTCGGAGGTTGTCTTAAAGGAGCTGCTTTGTCTTAATTCTTCTATAGCTCCTGGACCTGATGCCATCTATCCGTTTTTGTTGAAGACTTTTGCACACCATTTGTTCCACTCTCATTGGTTTTTAGTAAATTTATTAGTGAAGGTTATGTTCCTCAGGACTGGAGATATTTGCACCCAATTTTCATATTTAACAAAAGTAGTTATGTAATCGTAATTTTGCCGAGTTGGGTGTTATGTCAGGTCAACGAAAACAATTTTAAACTTAAAGTATCATAATTGCTATTGGTACACACTTTAATACAACTGGATAAAGCAGTCAGGAGCATACCATTACAATACTTGTAAATTATGTTACAAACATAGTACCTACAAATATGACTGGCTTTTAACAACTTGTATTTCCTGTTTAAAGACCTGTACATTTCTGGGACAGCGCCTGTGATTGCCAGTAAGCAGCAATCGGTGCCCTTCATTGTGTTGGCAAGGTGCCACTATGCCCGTCCAAAAGACAACGAGTAACTTTGCTAAAAATAATCAGTCATATGATATAGCATAGCCTTCCATGATACATTGATTTGGTATGCCAGCAAATTCTACTCAGCCTTCTTTGGTAACTTTCCTCAACACCACAATTGTAAAAATCAGAATATTTAAACAAAAAGAAAACAAAAACACAAGGCAGTAGCCATCATTGATTGTCAGCAAACTATCACAGTGCCCTGCCAAAACATAGCAACTCTAACTTGCAAAAGTACTGATTGTACTATAGATTAATCTTCCATGGTACTGTATATTAACCTTGATAGGGAGCGAATTTTACTGAACATGGATATAAACTGCAATTTGTCCCCTGGACAACAAGCAAAATGATATCAAACCCTCTTCAAACTCATGTCAAGCTCTAAATCAACAACCTCAAAAGGAGTACTGTAGGTTTTGGTCACTAAAAGCCAGCTTAACCAGGTCTAATTAAACTATTTTCCAAGTTTTTAAAGATAGGCCTACTCATGTTGTAAACCATAAAGTATATAAGCATTCTATTACTGTAGCAGCCACAGGCAGCTATACAGCTTATGTCAACTAGGAGATATGGAAAAAAAAAAAACATGCTCCAAACTTTGAGGGTCATGTGGCATTCTCTGCGGGAGCAATTTACGGGACAAACTAAAACGAATGACAGCGAATGACCGAATGACAATTGAATTTGTACAGGGTTAATTATCATTTGCGAATGACAGCGAATGACAGCGAATGACAACGAAGGACAGTGTTGAGAAGAGATAGAATGATTAACGGAGTGGAGTAAATGCGGTTAATGGTTTTCTGCGCAAAAATGATTTGAGGAAAATCGCATGTTACGTGGTTGCAGGGTTTTGGTGTAAGAAAGTTTTTGTGTGAGAATGCGCTTGAGTGCTGTGCTTTTTACCTCTGTAAAGATAACTGAAGCCGTTTCAAGATTATAGTATTGTTAGTTTCTAACAATTAATATCGGAAAAATGATGTTAAATTTACTTTTTAAAATCAGACTTACAATTTCGTTTACTATAAGGTGCGTTTTTATCTTGTCCGTACTTTACTAGATCTAGATACCCACGAAGTCTGAACTGTGATATCCGGTTGAAGCAAATGTCTGTGCTGTCATTACTGTCATTCGTTTTAGTCAACGCAATTTTTTAGTGTGTACAACATATTGTCATTCCTTATGTGTAACGCAACTGTCATTCGTTTTAGTAACACCCCAATTTACTATTACCTTACCCGTTGTGGGTGAATGCCCTTTCAGATGTATTAATGCAACGATGATATAGCTGCCAAAGTCCTGCAAGTGGAACTACGTGTAAATGAATGCAGGAGGATTGCTTATTAGTACATATACATAACTTCAATTCTTATTTGTTTCTGTTTTCGTTCAAGCAATTAGATAGCAGATGAAATGCATGTAGCACATCAACAACACAATTTGGAGTTCCTAAGCAACACAAGTCTCCTAAGCATGCAAAACATATGCACTTGCAAACATAAAGGCTTATTATAACATGACATAAGTGACTGTCGTAGTCACTCTACCACTATCAGGCTGTGAGGCACTGAGTGAGAATGTTCAAATAGTAAATTATATCTCAATCACTGTTGTTATCCAAACTTAAACATTCAATCTTCAAGTTACCGTTAGGGCCTCCATGGCCCTTGATGGATGGTTTTATTTCTATGTAGTGCCATTACTGCAGTTATACTGTAGTTATACAGATCATGTAATCATGTCAATGTATGTTGCTATTACTATAGGCCTAGTTGCAGTCGCACACAATTCAAATACAATTTTGTCCTCTGCCATTCTCGGTAGGGATCAAACCATGCCTTCCAAGTGTGTAATTCTTCCAAAAGTCCCCTAGGCTTATGCCAACCTTCTTACTAACTTTAGGCCTAAACTTCCAGTAGTTTGGGTTCGCCTAGGCCGGCAGGAAGTCTAACGTTAAACCAGCTAGTAGGACTAGGCTATAGGCTAGTCCTAGGCTATAGGTCTGGGTCTAAGTTGCGATTGGTCTAACGAGCAACGTTAAACCGATTTACTGTTGGGACAGAATTATTGCTTTATTCAAACCTTGATGTTACTATTGCTTTGGACATGTTTTCAGCCAATGTGGTACTTTCCAAACGCGGCTTGAGGCATTTAAGCTGCTTTCATAACCAGAGGCGGAGAGTTTTCGATGCCTGATTTTGATGTGTAGTAGATCTGAAAGAACTAGAGAAAAAGTTGCGAAACTTTTTTTACTTTTCGCGGAACTACTAGATTGGGCCAGCCCACAGGAAAGGGTGCACACCCATTCTGTACTAAGGAAGCACTGTTATATCGAAAAAGTTCATACACCAATGACCTCACGAAAGTGAAGGTTCAACTCTGACTTACAGACTTCCGTCTTTGAAACTGATTTCCTTTCTAATGTCGGATTCCGGCTACCTGTATTTGGATCATTTATCTCTGAAAACATCAATCAGCCCAAGTTTCTTTACGTTTTTGGCCTACTGAGTCCCTACAGTAGTAGACTTTTCTACCAAACTTTGACTTACATACATACATACTGATGCACATTCACAACCAGACACCAGCAGGTAATATCATTTGCTTTAGTACAATATAAAGATTGTGTGTAGTTTTACGTGCTTACATAACAATATAACTGTAGCATACTTTAGATAACAACAACACTAACATTCTTACAGTACTTTTTCGTTGTACACACACAATGATGAAACAAAACTACAGTATAAAATGCACTCCCCCCCCCCCCCCCTGAAGTAATTAGGGCGGTATTGAAGAACTTAGTGTGTACCAGATTAATTCGCAAGGGACATTGCAAAGTCGTACCTGTAACGCTTAAGATTTTTCATAGGGATTCTACTCGTAATGGGTAAGGTTTGCGGTGATATATACAGTTGTAAGTAGTCAAATGATATGTATATAGATATGGATATATTTTCATTATTGGTTATATTTAAAGCCAACTTACATCTCCCCTATCACCAATTTGGACTAACCTACACATTTTCTGGTACATGGACTATGTTAAAGGGGGTTAATAATTTATGTATCAAACACAACATATTTAAACATTTAAAGACATGTTAACTATACAGCGTTTCTGTAAATTTGCCGTAATAGTAATAACCGACTTTGCGATCCGCGTTACAGTCATTGTCCGGCTTTGCAATCCGCACCCCCCCCCCCCTTCACCCCCTCCCCCATCCACAACTTTGCAACGTCGGTTAGAGTGACTCCATATTTTCACTTTCGGGAAAACAAAAAGGGAAACATATACACAGTATTTTCTAACTGCTTTTGGGCGTTCGGTTCGAACAATTCTTCCGTCGACAATAAATTGTTAGGGTTCAAGTGTTTGATCAGTTGAATGTATTTCATTTTTTATAAATACTTTGATATGTTTTAAATTTAATTATCATCTAAGAACGTAGGACACGATTAGCTTGACTTAATTTGCTTTGTTTTATTTCAAGACGAAGGAGCTATTTAAATTAATTGGTCAAAAATAATCTAAGAGTTGAGTCAGTCTCATTTCGAGTAACACTTGGTAAAATTGTTTTGTTCAAAAAGAGCTGTTTTAATGTGTAATGTGCCGTACAGCAATTGCATATCTGTCCTTGAGACCGAAGGGTGGCGAGGGTGGGTTGGGATGAGTATGGGATGGGGGCCGATGTAATATATGATGTGGTTATCACAACCTTGTAAACAATACCTCTCGCCAACATATTACTCCTGGGTAAATCTCTATTAATATCAGTCATATATATATATTGTAGGCAACCTCTAATACGGCACTTTATGGAAATTATTGAACATATTCCAAAATATTAATAACTTTAAATTGTTTTGACCCAACCGAAGTCACAGTACATGGTATTAGCGCATTTATAAACCGATATACCTACTCGAAATAAGACCACGATTGATCAAATGCAACAACATTTTTTTTTGACAGCACAGACATGTATGAATGTCATTTAATAGCGAACCAAATTAAAATAGAGGGCGGTATTATTGTTGGTTTTAGGCACGCAGTCAAAAGTAATAACGCTATATTCCAGGATGAAATTACACTGTCCGATCAGTTCATGAATTGAAAATTCAGAAGAAAGTGTTATTCCAAAACGATCGCGATAAGTGACAATTTAACTAAGCCTAACGGAATTTAAAAACATACTAACACACGCACATACAAACACACATATTGAGGTGCTTTAGTAAACGTTTTCCCCTTTTTCTGCACCTACCACCTCAATTATCTAGATAGCCCATCTAAAAAGATATCATCTTAATAAGACAAATATTGCTTTGCGGTATTAGTGATTACAAACATAAAGCAGAAAATGGCACAAGTTTTGTCGGGCTCATTATGATTGGTAAAAATGGTTTGCATGCATTGATACGATCACGAGGCAGCTAAAACACAGCGCTCATGAAATCTAAATGTTTAAATATATATTATTTTCAAGACATTCTCCTGTTTTTGGCATTTAATTGAATTAAAAGCTGTGAGTGAAGAAATTGAAAGGAAAGAAAAGGACATACCCATAGCACACTACCTGGTTTGAACCGGTATATACAAATTTCTGGGAAAATGATGTAAGAATCATAAGCCTATATAGGTCAACTGTTAAAATATATATATAAAATATATATATAAATATATTTGAACCTTTCAAGGGATATTTCCAATGGCTGAAATTGATTGCTTAATAAACAAATAAATCGCAGGTAATATCATTTCTATAAATCTGCATCTTTAGGTCATATCACTTTGTATAGCGATGACGTCACTTTTTTGTTTTTGGTTAATTTGTGATATTTATTAATGAATCTGGCAACAGCAAAGTGAATGATGGATTTCATTACGACAATTCTCCTCCAATTTTTTTTTATTTGTACTTTTTTTTTTTTTTTTATGATATCAAAACTCGGGAAAATAATATTTCTACAAGAAAGATGCAATATGATGAAGTTCTTAATACAGAGAACCTTGTACAGCCAAGCAAACATTCCAAATTTATCAGGTTTCAAGGATACAACGAGAAGATGTTAATAGAACGCTAAACCATTTGAAGGATGCTTTGCTCTGTTTGACATCACAGACAATCTACTGTGATCCAATCTGGGGAAGAATCGTGCAGGTTAAGCCAGGACATTCCATCAACATTATCATGCATTAGGGACGAGACGTTGAGATGGGAATTTCAACTAAACAGCATGGAATCTTTTTCTTTTTCTATATACGTGTCACGTTTTTCGCCACCGGAATACCCCTTTAATATATTTGTTTTTGAATTGTCCGGTCACCCGTGTTCTCCTCTGAAGATGTAAGACTAATCATTCTGATGATGAGAATTATCACGGTGACACCAAAGATGAGGTACTTTATAGAGAGTAACATACGACCCAGCGGCGTAGATATTAACTTGGGGTCCAGTGGGACCAGGACTTGATGCATGGCCCCCTAAAGCGCGCGAAGCGAGTAATAATTATTGCGAGCGGAGCGACCAACCATTCGTTGGGGCCAGGTTTTTATCTGTTGGTGGGCTGGCTTTGAGTGAAGATTGTTTCATCTGGGAGTTAGCCAATCGTTGACCTCTTCAACAAATTAACAAACAAAAGTAATACGAGAAGTCCGTCGATACCATTAGAAAAAAAAATGGCCGAAAAAGTGGGGAAAGATCGAGGTGTTATCATCTTAATGGATACATTACATTTAGTTTTCCTAACGTAACCACACTATCAGAATGAGATTCGGGCAAAAAACCAATTTGCTGTGTGAACCATTTTGCTTTTGCTCCTCTGGGCCCCTAACGCTCCATTTGACGCGGGTTCGCACCCTCTCAACACCCTAGCGTTATGCTTCTGTATATGACATATGGAGTTTTAGCGTTTGAGAAGGGGGGGGGGTATGCATTGTTTGTCATGTAAACTACCCCTTGTCATGTAATGCTCACACCCCCTCCCTTCCCACCTATATGAAGGCCTTCTCCACATATTCTACATTATTTCTCTTTTCAATGAAAATCGCGCGTTATTTTGAAAAGCGTACAACACATAACTGACGTAGTACAATACATACGTACAGATATCGGGATAATGAAATGAAGCACCGCTGGAATGAAACAAAACAATTTGCACTTGCCACTTCCAAAATAAAATATTCTAGAAAAATTGGCAACTTTTAATACACAGACTCCTTAGTTGTATAGCGTCCTCTAACTTCCGTTTTGCCACAGCTTCGTGTAGTGAAATTTGAAACGGAATTCGTGAACACTTGGAAATTGCAAAATTGGATAAAGCGTAAGCAATTGAGTTTACGACACCTTTACAAAAGAGACTACCAGATCCGTAGCCAGTCTTTCTGGGTTGGTTTGAGGGAGGGGAGGGAGAGGGAGGGGAGGGAATGGGAGGGGATGGGATGGGAGGGGGAGGGGAAGGGGAAGGGATACCAACAATTTAAGGATGGGTACAATAGTTGCGATGAAACAAATCATTCAAGTGGCGTGTAACCATTCTGCAAGCTGTAAAGTCTGCTTTAGTCTTAGCTAGGAATTACCGCCTATGACATACCAGGCGTATGACTATATTACAAAACATCTTTGTACCTGTACCATCGCTATACAAATAAAATATTCGCCCCATGGTCAGAGATCAGTTAGAGGAGCGGGGAGGGGGGGGGGTAAAAACACAGCATAAGAAAATATATTTTCATTTTCATGAGTTTACCACGAATACTTCAAGAAATAATGAGGGGGCAAGATGACATAATTGTTCTCTGGTCTAACCCGGTTCTCGACGCACTTGCTAACCTGTATATGAACCTTATAGCCATACTTTATTTGCCAGCTATTACTACGCATGTCTGGTAGTTATGTCTAGTCGAAACAAAATTATATTATAGACCTATTAACCTTTTTTAGTTGTCACCTCAATATTTCTCAACTTGGAGAAGTTTGGAAGAGGATAGGTCGTCATAAACCTGACTGAAAATTGTATTTAATTAAATGTATTTAATGCATATTGTGACCATGCATGGTAAAAGCTAAAGCTGAACTGAACACACCAGACATCTTATCGGAGCATATGGTGTTGATGGGTGGGTGGGTGGGAAGGGCGAGGAGATGGAGGGGTGGAAGAATGGAGGGTTGTATGGATTGGCCCGTAATTCGTGTGTGTGTTTCAGTACATGTGTGCATGTCTGTGCATGTGTTGTTTTGGGGGTCTTTGTTAGGGGGGGAGGGGGGATTCATGTGTGATACCTTGATACTGTGCACAGTCCACAGCATAGACTCGAAATCTCACTTGGATTCGGGATTCTTTAGAATTTTACTTGTTGCGAGCTCGCATTTAGGAAAAATGTTCCGTTCAAATCATTCTTGCAAGTTTATTCAATGTCTGACAATTTCGATTAAATACTGTGAGAGGTTGACTTTCGCCAACAAATGTATATGCAAATCCAATGTATTCATATACCATATAGTTTTATCGATACTTGTGATAGGTTGACTTCAGCCTATACATGAATATGCAATCCAATGTATCCATATAGGCTACCATATATAGCTTCATCGATATATGTGATAGGTTGACTCCTAGCCTATACATGTACATAAAATCCAATGTATCCATATACCATATATAGTTTCATCGATACTTGTGATAGGTTGACTTTAGCCTATACATGTACATACAATCCAATGTATCCATATACCATATATAATTTCATCGATACTTGTGATAGGTTGACTTTAGCCTATACATGAACATACAATCCAATGTATATACCATATATAGTTCAATCGATACTTGACACGTTCATTTCTTATTCTACTGTTCCTTTAACATTATATCAAGAAAGGCTTTTTATCTACAACACATGGTATACTAGATAACAATTAATGACCTTTGACCCATGTCTAGTCGGCTTCATTAGACGAGTTCGTATACAGTTCCATTCAGACATGGTAATTACAGAATGGAGAACTTCCACCAGTCTACGTGTCTCCTAGACTCTGTTGAGTCTGCTTAGAGACGCGAATGAGTTTCCCTCCTACATAACTAGAATGCAAAATGCATTGAGGTTTCGATGACTTCTGCTTGTTAGTATAAACAGAACTAGCTGTTATAAAATAGAAATGGCCCGAACCACCATTTTGATACAATAACACTATGGCATGATAAGCACACTGGTCAGTCTACTGTACGTGGCTAAACACACCTCCACCAAAAACTATAGGGGTCTTGTGCTCATTGTTATGAATCCACACCCCAAGTATTATAGGTATCCACGATTTCCATCGTTAGATATCATGTAATTAAAAGGATTTTCAGAGTTTGACCTCTGGTGACCTCAAAGGAGATTTGGCCTCACAGGCTACAGGATTCTTGTGCTCAATATGGTAAATCCATATACCATGTATGAAAAGTATCCATGATTTCTACCATGAGAAATCATGTTTACAAGGTTTTCAGGCCTGGACAAATATTTTTAAAAGTACTCGCTATTTGGCGACCGTGACTAAACATCTACTCGTTAAATTCCACTCGCCACTAGGCCTATGATTGTTATTCAAATTTCCAAAGTACAGATCTGCATGAACAAAGGTTAGGCAGGTAGGCAGATACATGGTGCTACGTAATTGCGCATTGGAAAATTATGTTTCTTTGCAGTATGAAATTTAAAAGTTTTCCACCAAAAGTAAGTGTTGAACAAAGTAAGACATGTCGCAGAATCATAAATAAGCAGCTAGGCCTACTGTAATGACTTATACAATTAAAAGTAAAACATCTGTTTAAACACCTACGAAGATATCTTGGCTTCTGCTACATTATGGCTCCTCTGTTACTAGGTATATACTATATACAGTAGCTAGGTGTGCGCGAGTCCTAAGCCTATATACAGTACCTTACTGCTACTTTGAACCGATACTCCACTCTAGCAAGACTTCGTACATTAGCCCCATTATGTATCTGCAGGTTTTAGCTGCAGGACGATGCGCGAAAAAATATTGCTTTTATTCCATTACACCACCTAAATCAAAGCGATATTTTAAGCAATGAAAATCTATCTTCATCTATCTTCCAAAAATCCTAGCAGGAACAACAGCAAACTTGTCTCAAACTCCTTAAATTGTTCTATACTTTTTGAATTATGACTGATAGCCAGTAGGAAAATGCCTTAAGAAATAATTAAGGAGATGTTTTGCCATCTTAAGTGTATTGGTATTCTGACTGGTATTCTTCACGTTGTTGTGTTAACGAACCCTAACCCTAACCCTACCCTAACCCTAATTCTACTCAACCGTTGCAACGGTTGCCAGGTTGCAACGGTTGTCTAGGCCAGCATGCTGGCCTAGACAACATTAAATTGCTCACAGGCCTAGCCAGGTTTATTAAAGTTGTCCCATATTATCATCAACGTGACGAAAGTCGAACGTTACTTTTAAGGCCTAGCTATGCTGAAACTGGTGGAAGAGACTACACAAATTTCGCATTGAGATTGGTCATAGTACAAAATCTAACTGGAAGAACTGGTTTCATAAACGGCGCCTGGTCACAACGAAACTACATCCAACCTGAAATAAATACGACAGAAAACGTCCAATAGAATCGCTGTACTACAAAGAGTAAACCCTTTTGCACGCAAAGTAAGGCTACCGAGCGGCACGTTGAAGCCAATGCAAATATGTTCGAGTTTTGAGTTTTACATTCTTCGGATGCCCATAAGCTCATTTCCAATTGTCAATAGCATCCTATTCGTATGAGGCGTAATGCACATGTTATCTGATGTGCTGGTCGGTGGGAGATACGGTAGCTTATTAAACAAGGTTTCCACAATTTGACCTCTAGTGACCCCAAATGGACTTAAACCTCCACCAAAAACAACAGGGATTGAACTCAATGTGGTACTCCATTACACAAAATACGAGATTGATCCAAGCTTGCCTTCTTGAGATATCGTGTTTACAATGTTTACACAATTTGACCCCGGGTGACCCCAAATGACCTTTGACCTCCCCACAAAACAATAAGGTTCTTCTGCTCAATGGGGTACTCATATACTCACACGTACATACACACACTCTCCGCCTGCATGACTGCATAGGTTACGATTATCATCGAAACCAAAAATGGAAAATGCTACAGGCTGTTATATATTCCTCCCCTTTCTACATACGCTTCACAACGAATCGCTCATATCGTGATGAATAGTTAGGATCGACCCAGCGCATTCGGCAAAGAATAATTGGCAAATACGCCTTAACAAGCAAAAGCTACGTGTCTACCCGATAGTGTACTACCCACAAGAAACAAATTGGTATGTCTTAACTACGCATGCGCACGAAAGCAATCAACTACGCAGTTTCCCGACTCCACGTGAGAAAATGCCAGTCGTTTCTACGAAAAAAAACTGGGAAGCCGAAATTGGTGTTATTTAATATTGATTGTTGGAAAAACAGAAAGAAATATTTTAAACAAGATTAGCTTCATGGAGACAGTTAATGTCTTATGCATGGAATGCCAACAAACTCTTAACAGCGACAGTGAAAGTATGTGATCGCTGCATGATCATGTAGAGATCAGGGCGACCCTCAGAAGGTCACTAACAAATTGTGTGTACTTGAAAAGATAACAAGCAAGACGGTTCCCCTTAATATCCACATGTGACCTTGGCTTTGATCTTCCAACAGACAATTACTTTCTCAAAAGAATAATATTTTATTTTCTTGATAAACACACACCGGGAGAAAGAGTGACGTCGAAAACTAACTTCGTCCCGGCGACGTGACACATGTCATGAAATATTGTCAAGACCATTCTAGCAGATTACTAGCTAAGATTTAGCATTATCTTTGCTTTGCCACAGGGAAATAGTTCCTACTTTTCGTGAACGAGTCAGTTCGTTACCAGATTGATCGTAGGGCCATTGTCATACAATTTCTGTTTAATTAATAGAAGCAGTGTGTTAATTTAATCAAATGTTTCAAACAGGAATTATCAATGAGCCGTACCAAGTCTTTGGTGACCGTTATATAATGTAGTTGACAGACAAAATGATTGTTTATGTCTATTCGTTTCAAAACAACAAATTATTTTGATTTTGAAGGGTCGCAGCATCGTAATGTTACTGAATGGAGAGTAGGGAATATTAGCATTTTTATATCGTAGATCTGGTCAGGCGTTGTATACCTCCGCACTTCTTGTAGCGCTAATTACTCAGAACAGCGTTTCTCAACATAAACGCCCCGGGAATCAGCAGTGAGAGATATCCGCTTGTGTGGTTGGCTGGTGACATTCTTCAGTGTAGTAAATTGATTTCTGAATGGTTCATAAAAAATATTATTTTTCATTCATTGGAATCGTACGCCATCACAGGTTCTTCAAGCGTTGCCCTTTTTACTACGAGGAGGTATACTGGCTTCGATATTTTATTTATTTATTATTGCTTCTTTCTTGGTCACTTTTTATGAACGTGCTCGAAGACTTGAGAGTGTCCGTCTAATTTGTCTAAAGACACTTTAACTATCTGAGAAAGTATTCGGCATTATCAACCAGACACGAGGTCTTTTACGATCTTTAAAGTTTTTGTAGGGGAAAAACACGTCCGCATGACTTTGAGAGCTCAATCCTTACTTATAAATTTACTGAAGTTCGTCATCTGAAAATTTCGCTTTGTTGATTATTAACTCACGAACACTGACATATTGGGTCGCATAATATATTAAGTACATAACTTTGAAAGTTGAGGAAAAGATATAAATCTGTTATCAAAAATGCTGTTTTTCATGGAACATTTCGTCCAGGAGGTTTTCATTTCGAAAAGAGAATTGGACAACACCACCGATAATGAATATTCATTTGATTACAGTGATTACTCGCTATGTGGGGAAACCGATCAGGACTACATCGTCGCTTGTATCGGAATACCGTGTATCGTCTTCGGTTTTCTCATGACGATATTTTTCTTTATTTCATCAAGTTGTCACAGATCGATTTTACTACCTACCGACATTTTTATCAATTCCTATGTGGTGGCTAACTCTCTCAATTTCATTACCACGAGCTCATCTGTAGTGGAATTTATGATTCGCGAATGTTGGAACGCAAGTATATTCGCTTGCAAATTTTCGGTCTGGTCTTCGGAGTTCACCGCCACTTCTGCCGTCGGTTTCCTCTCTCTAGTCGTTATCGATGCGTACCATCCATGGATACATCGTTTCATGCTACCGGCTACTCGACGATATATCGCGATAATAGTCGTATCTGTCTTATCGGTCTTGATAACGACACCGGAGTTTTTTCTCGTCGGTGTCAAAGAGATTATGGGTAACAGGCTGTGTGTTTTCACGTCTAACATCCCAGGCCACTACATGCTCGTTCTGAAAAAGGACTTATTCATGGAATATGTTCTACCGATCCTTCTGACGTCATTTATTGTGATGCATGGGCAGTGGATTTTGAGTCGGAATGCCCTCAATCCGAAAGAAAACAGCATATCGACCCGTGGTGCGTCGAATGAACATCGCGATAGTATCGCCGTTTCAGATAGAAACCGTCTAGCCGGTACTGACGAGGGAAGGCCGCGACAGAATCGCCACGCGCTGGTCTTAGCCCTCGCTTTTCTGCTGCTGAAAATGCCTCATAATATCATCATATTTGTGGACGTCTTCGAGGTCTATCTGCCATCGATTCAGTTCCGTGTACTCTTGGACTATTTCGAGTTATCTGCGTGCTTAATTTATGCTGGTATTGCTCCTCTACTCGTCATTGTGAGTAGTCAAAGACACAGGGAAAAATCGAAACAAACTTTACAAATTTTGAAATCACTCGTCAGCGGTCGTCCATGGCAACAGGGTTTCGAAATGCACCTTCGAAATGACTCCCAAGCCTAATTTGGTCTACCATGCCTGCAGTGACAAAACAATGGGTGTTCCATTTAATTGACTGATTTAACGGAAATATCTATATTTCATGTTGCTAACATAATTCTCCTTAATTCTTCTTCATGTCCTCTTCTTGACTTTTGAATTATTTTAGAATTTTTCCTTTTGTGGTTTTTCAAACTATTTGCCTAAATGGACGATATAACGTTGGAATGATCTCCTGTTCATGTCTCGCGTCGTGCTGTAAGGATTGATCCATTAGATTCGGGAACTCTTATTTCAAAAAGTTCAAAGAGAAAATCTGTAGCGAATTGGTGAGTTTAGAAGCAAACTATGTTATTCTTAACGAAGAGTACGTAAACTCAGTCCACCGACCAAAAGGACGGATGAACATATGAATGGAAGTGAAGATAAGATTGAATCAGTACAGTTACGAAAAGGACATACAAATAGACAGACGGACGGACAGACAGACAGACGGACGGACAGACAAACAGACATACAGACAGACATACGGACAGACAGATAGACAGACGGACAGACAGACATAATGAATGATCTTAGCATTGAAGGTCACGATCGACGTTAAAGACGCATGTAAATTATCAATTTTATTTTACAAAACAATTTTATTTTACAAAACATGGGGTCCATGTGTCTTTTAAATCACTTGCCGTTACATTCGTCTCGCACTGTGCATGTAAATTTGCTCTCCGGTTGATTTGTATATAAGAATAAAAATTCCCTAATTTTGAACAGATCGCAAGTGTCAAATTAAATGATGGCGGCATGCATAATTGAATTGTAAAGATTTAAGAGTCAAAAAAAATCCAAGTTCCAGTCTAGCTTCTTATCATCGGTTTTGCTGAAACAAAGAGGAAACTTGACATTTTCTACATCTGCAGATCCAAACCATCCTCATAGCTGTTCGTATCGTGAAGATTTGAGGATTTAACATTATACTCAAATGTTTTCATTTGTGGGACAAAAACAAAAAATCCGTCCGGTTCGGATTAAAAGGTTCGGAACCACGCTCATTTACGAGCTGTCAAAACAAATCGTCGATCGTGTGGTTTCATTAATGGGTATGATATATTACGTGCAAACAGACCATGGTTAAAAGAATGTGCCATGTTACAATCGATACAGAAGCGGATGGATAACAGCGTGAATAGTTGAAGTTTAATTGTTGGTATTAGTACTACAGAAGAGACAGACACGTTAACCACGGTAGCCATAAATATGTGATGCAAAAATAAATTAAGAATCTATGTACAGTCAAAAGTATGCAATAATGTTTTATCGTGTATTTTATATATGTACAGTGTTACTTTACTACTAAAGCAATTCCAAATTCCCCCAGTGGTGGAAAATATTTGGTGCAGGAAATGGAGGACCTGTTGAGTGTGTAGGGAGAAAGTGGGAGGAATGGGAGAAAGTGGGAGCGGCGGAAGGGAGGGGGAGGGGAGAAAACCGGGGAGGGGAGGCTGACGATAAGCTAAATAAATTGTCAATGAGGATAGAAATTGCACCCTGGAGCTGGATTAGCTTATAGCTTATGTGTAGTTCCCAAAGTGTACTAACTTGTACTGTCTATGCTATATGTTAATGGTGCACAATAAATGTACCTCACTTGAAGGAATGAACATGTGTACATACTGTGTTTGTATATGCATGTGGGTGCGTATGCGTGTATATGCATGTGTGTCTGTGTGTTTTTGTCTATGCGGCATTAGAAGCAGGAGAGGTGTACATACCAAGCAAGCTCTGTATGGTTGTTTGTGCCTTCTGATTATCTCAGAATCATCATGTTAATCCAACAATGAAACAATAATAATAATAATACATAAGTTTTATATAGCGCCAAACAAACTATGAAATAGTTCTCGTGGCGCTTAACAATAGTTACAAACATATTCGTTTTAGTACATGGTCTCCATCCTTTTATTTTTATGCAGTCTGACTGTAAACTTGCCTTTAAATGAATACGGTTTATAATCTGCTCAGCAGTTTTAACATGATGTACCAAAGTATACAAAGTCTGCAGAAAATATTTCAAACTTTCGAATTAGTGTCTAATTTTTCTGTCTCTTTTCTGATTATATCCGTTTCACGCGGTTCCTTTTACATATAGCCCTACATATTACGGTATGTTAAAGAATGCAATGGAGTTGGAGTTCAGTTTAGTCGTTCAGTCTGGGGGGGGGGGGGGGGGGGGAGTGGCAACAAATTAGGGAAGAGAACAATATTTGTGTCTTTTAATTTGCAGTGAAAGCAAAAAATCCAAATAGGGCGTATACCTGATACGACAAAAGATTTAGTAGATGCTACCTTGTAGGTTAACAGTGATCATTGCCTACAATATAATTAATGCTACCTTGTAGGTTAACAGTGATCATTGCCTACAATATATATAGCAGATGTAACCGATCATCGGGATTTACTATCCCCGTTTGTACGGACAGCACCATCAGAAGGTTACTGTACCATCGTTGAAAAGAAGTTATTGGGAAGTACAACTACATCGGCAGTTTGGACAAATGGGGGGGGGGGGTGGGGAACCACAGTCACCCCTCCCGCTCCCACGGTGCCCAAGCCTGTGTGGCTGCTGGTCTGTTCTTTCTGATAATGTACCATTTGTAGACAGACTGTTTATTCTTCGGAAAATAAAGGGAAAACCGAAATTTATCCCTTCCATTCGTCACCTGTGAAATGTTGACTGTTTGTAAAAGTCAAGACAATATCTTTCTTATATTTGTATCTTCGTGCTTTTGAGAAACTGATATTATATCCCGCCCCCCTCTGCCCCCCCCCCCCCTCACCAAAAGAAACGAATGATAACTATATACTGAGTGATCCACCATCAGCAAGCCAGACAATTTTCCTGGAATCTTTCCATCATGCATGGAAGACCAGGAAAGAAGAGTTTTCTTCTCCGAACTGTAACTCTTGTACAGTTTTATGTTCGTGCTAAAACTCACGTCCATTCATATATCACGTCATCTTAGTTGATATATGTTCATTTGTGTTTGTTTAACCTTAGATCATTCGTTTTCATGATTTACACCCCGAGTAATGTAATACAAAATATTCGTGACGTACAGAGGTTAATGGTTTGTGTTAGTATATGAGTTTAATGGCGTAAATCATTGCTATAAAGTGGCACGTATAACATCCCCAAATGTAATATAATATACGACCCGACCCCCCCCCCCCATAAAGTCCCAAATGGTAATAGTGTTCCCAGAAACCAAGTCAGCGTTTAGGACGACGGGTAAACGGCGGGAACCGTCCGCCATAATACGAGAGCAAATAATGTTCTTTTCAGCCTGGGTCAAAGTTAAAGATCCCTCTGATGTTGCTCTGTGGTTTAGTTTTATCCTGTTAGGTGTTTATAAGGTTACTTTGATCAGATTCCGCCAAAATGTGATAAATCTGTTCTTCAATCTAAACAGTCGAAACCGCAATCAATGATAATGTCTCTTACGTTGCGCTTGTTGGTCGTGAACTATTACTTGTCATAATCTAGCTCGTCATTGTCTTAAAACAAAAGGTTTCTTCCTTCAATTCGCCATAATTATTTCATTTTAAAGATCATATGGGATATCATTTTCTTTTTCTTTTCAAATTCGTCCTTCCCCCCTCCCTTCACTCTCTACTGATTTATTTGTGTAATTTGGGTTTCCATAGCTACAGTTGCTGTATGGACGACAGATGCGACTCACTGATTCCTTATTGATAAAGTCCAAAGAAACTCTTGAAGAAGAGGCTTAAATATCTTCCATTGGGTTAAAAGTTCTGTACGGTATTATTTCCTTCGAGGGTAGGGCGGAAGTAGGTAGGAGGGGGAAACAACGACGTGCCTAATCGCTCTTCGTTTTCTCTTGAATTCAAGAGATGAATATGTTGCACACGTGGTATACCTCACTTGTTGTATTACTACATTTGCGGATACATCCATGTTGCCGTAATATATAATTCCTGATTTTATAACATGACAGGTGTAACATTCCTTATAAGGTTCGCAAACATAAATAATTGATGAGTACATGGAATTATATAATTCGCGATAACAATCTATAATATGTGCAGGCAGGTTAATGGCCATCCTGTATGCAGGGGCGGGCTGACTGGCTCGCGATAGTTGCGATGCTGGGACCGAAGCGTCGAATGGGCCGC